>NC_133537.1:44863152-45163152 GCF_048544455.1 Silene latifolia | reverse complement strand
TACAGTTGCAAGTTGCTGGTGATCAACAAACGGTTCACTTGTTGACTAGACAGGAAGCCGTTACTTGTGAGAGATGTGGGAGTAATGACGGTCACACTGCTATTGACTGTCTAACAGAGAAGGAGCAAGTCCTTGCCTTTCAGCAATATAGGCAAGGAGGAGGTTCCTATTATAATAATCAGAGTGGAGTCCATCCCAACTTGAGATGGACTAGTCAGAATGTGCTCAATCCTACCCCTCCTCCGCAGCAGCAACAAGCTTATGTTCCTCCTCATAAAGCTCAACAAGGCTTTCAAAAGCCTCCATCCTTTCCACCGCCGCATCAAGGAGCTTCTTCTAGTGGAGTTAGTGAGTTAGCTGAGTTGAAGTCGATGATCCAATCATTGACTAAGCAGTTGCAGATGAGTGACCAACAGAAAGAAGCATCAATAAAGTCACTCGAGACCCAAGTAGCTCAACTGGCCGCTAGCCAATCTACAAGGAAGTCGGGCCATTTACAGTCTAAATCTGAAAAGAATCCACATGAGACGATAAATCTGATAAATTTGCGCAGTGGTATTTCTTATGAAGGACCCAAAATGTCAACTGTTGAGGACATATCAGACCCGGAACGCGATGTTGCAGGCAGCGAACAGTCATCCATTGACGAAACTATGCTTAATCCGAAGAAAATACTCGTTCGACTCATTTCTGGAGGTCGATCGAGAGGAATTGCTGAAAATAATACTCGATCGAGTGATATTTTGGATCGATCGAGTAAAGTTGATAATCAGGGATTCGATCGAGAGGGTGAAATTCCTCGATCGAGTGAAATTTCTGAGAAAAGTGTTCGATCGAGTGAAATTATGCCTCGATTGAGCAATGTTGATAAAGAAGATTTTGATCGAGTAGCTGACAATCCTCGATCGAGTAAAAAAGTTGCTGAAAGACCTCGATCGAGAGGTAAAAGAGACCGATCGAGTAGAAATGAGTTTGACCCTGTCGAGACATTGGAAGAAAGGAATAAAGGGCTCGAAATTCCTATCACGGTGCCCTTTCCAAGGCGATTGCAGAACAATGAGGCCAACCAACAGTTCGGGAAGTTTGCTGAGATCCTGAAAAGCCTTCATGTCAACGTTCCTTTCGTAGAATTGGTTACCCAGGTACCCTCTTACATGAAATTCATGAAAGAAATTTTATCACGTAAGAGATATATAAATGACCACGAAAAGGTGGCTTTAACTAGAGTAGGGACCGCCTTAGTTCAGAATAAGACACCACCCAAACAATCAGACCCGAGTAGCTTTTCAATTCCTTGTCATATAGGGACCTACTTGATTGATAGCGCGCTATGCGACTTAGGAGCTAGCGTGAGTGTCTTACCTTTGTCTCTCGCTAAGAGACTAGGTTTGACCAAGTTTAACTGTACTAATATGACCGTTCAGATGGCCGATCGTAGTATATCACGACCACTAGGAGTAATAGAGGACATACCAGTGAAGATCGGGAGATTCTTTATTCCCGTAGATTTTGTGGTCTTAGACATACCCGAGGACACTCATACCCCTATTATTTTAGGGCAACCATTTTTATTTACTGCTCGCGCAGTAATTGACGTCGGGAGAAAGACCCTTACCTTCCAGGTAGGAGATGAGGAGCTAATATTTCATCAGTCCAAATCTCGTAGGGCGCCCATGCAAGTTCAACCTTACCATGCCTTACCCTCTATTGACCCAGATTTAGATACTCCAGCTCAGAATATTGAATATTGCACCGCTATAGTAACACCTCCGCCTCAGACTGAGAGCGAAAAAGAGGACCATTCTGTTGTTTTCCTTACTGCAGGTACAGACAGAGTGGAAGCTGGAGATGCTATCGGTCATGGTACAGTTGAAGTCAATTCAAGTGATGGGAATGCCGCCAATGCAGATAGGAATGTCAAGGGGAAGAAGAAAGTTAAGGCGTACGTAGACACTAGTTATTCTCCTTCCATCAGTTTGAGTACAAGCTCGTGGCGATCAAAGAGGACGGTCCGAGATGCTGAAGAGACCTCCTCCAGTCAGAAACCCTCTTGTGGGCTATTACAGTGTTTTGGACGATAAGCGGGGAATGCCCCGTTCTAACAACTTGTAATTTTGAATTTCCGTTAATACTTTTTAATTGAGTTTTTAGACTATTAGACAGTAGCGTAGTTAGTTTTAGCGAAAACCGAATATAGACTGCTTATTTTTGTGATTTGGTATTTGCGGGATATATTTTTGCGTGTTTCTATGCAGGTTTGGGGAAGATATATTGCTTTGGGACGTGTGCCATAGGAAAACACCTCGATCGAGTGCTTTTTGTACTCGATCGAGAGAATTTCCAGCAAAAGTGTTCGATCGAGTGGTTTCAGTCACTCGATCGAATTGTCAAAAAGGAGGAATTCTCGATCGAAGGGATTTTTGTTCGATCGAGCAGAATGGATGCTAAAGTCCTCGATCGAGTGGTTTCAAATCACTCGATCGAGTGAATGTGCTTATATCACACAGGAAGTCCCTCTTTTCGACTTCTATTTTCATTCCAACATATTCTCTCCTCTTTGTTCTTGCGATAAACCATACAAAAATCCTCAAATCCTCCTTTTTCTTCTCTTTTTACCAAAATCACCACCCATATTGTGTTTATAGATTGATTTTCGACATTAACCCCCTATTCCCTCTTCCAATTTCGTCTTTGTTGCAATTTAATTGAAGAATTAGGGTTTTTGCGAGTCGAGTTTCAATTCGACCAATTTCTTGCGCTTTTTGTCGATTTCTTTGCTTATTCTTGTGGTTTATCAATCAAGTAAGTGATTCCCTCCCTCCTTTTGTTAATTACTTGCTGTTTTCGACTTATAATTGAAGGATTAGGGTTTCGATTTTTCGAAAAATTTAGGGAAACCGTGTTTACTTGATTAATTGATTAGTTTTTGCCCTTACTTGATTGATTAGGATGGATAGTAATACAATGTCGTCGACTAGCTCTACTGTTACCCCATCCTTGACTGAAACGGTTGTCCCTGCTGCTGACACCCTCGCTTCTACTGCTAGTACTGCCGCTGCCACTTTCTCTACTGCTGGTACCGTATCTTCTACGGTGACGACCCCTGCTGCGTCGTCACCGGCTATTACAAATGTTGCTGCATGTGGTCGCCTAGTACCCCGCCTACCATCGGATGGCTTCTTCTTCGGGTACTGGAGGGCGTGGACGGGGTCGAGGACGAGGCACTCCTGCTGCTGGACGTGCCACGTTCCGTACCGATGAGTCTTTGGACCCGCATCCTGACTACCCAGAGGTACGTTTTGTTAACTCTATTCATTGTACCCGCTTTTACGACTTAGAGAGCTGTGACTTTGCGTCTACTAAATTTTTGTGTCGGAAATCCTTTGAGAAGTTGGGTATTTACGAGCCTGTAGCCGAGATTTTGAATGGGGCGGGGATGACTGGACTGACCACTATGAGTGTCGTGACCTATAAGGAGCTGACCCTTGAATTTTTCATCTCTTCACTTTTTCTGCTGCTGCCTACGCCACTAACCCAGACTACTCGTGTGTGTCCTTCCGGTTGTTTAACCGGACTACGACCTGGACCTTAGCTGATTTTGGTAGTAGGTTAGGTCTGTCTTCCCACGGTGAGTCGGACCTTCCTAGGAAGGTCCTACGTATACTATGGAGGACCTTGGCACAGACACCCTTTGAGGAGCGCAGACTCGCTCATGTCCACCTCCCCCCGGCCCGTTACTTTCTACGTCTCATTGGAGGGACGATTTTCGGCCGTAAAGAGCCCAACAACATTAATAATGTTGAGTTGTCGATTCTCGGGGGCTATCTAAACATTGATAGCGAGGGCCCCTTTGTTCTTAACATCGCCTATCTGACTGCTCAGTATTTTAATACTGTTGGAAAGAAGAAGTTGGGCACCATTGTCTGTGATGGCATAGCCACCTACCTTGCTCGTTCTATCTTCCCTGACTTCTCGTGACCTGGCACATGTAGATACTGATAGGTACCTAGATCTCTCTGCCATGTTGGCAATGTTTTGGCTAGCTTCTGACCAGCGGACTTGGAAGATTTGTGGTTCCTTGTCCGTGGTCCTACCTTCCACCGACCTACCCCGTCTTGTCCCTTTGACCACTGTTAGGGGTCGGTTGCCTCCACCTTTGCCTTTCTACCACCTCCCACTCGCTCCCTCTACCACTACTTCCGCTTCCAAGAAGCGGAAGAGACCTGAGACTGGACAGGTATCCACACAGATCGAGGCTGGGCAGTCTTCCACGCCCACGCCTCCACTGATCCCTATTCCCACTCCTTCTGTTACACAGCCGGTATAATTGGCTAATTTTATTCCTCCTCCACCCTTTGAGGCGTCCGAGGTCATTGACCAAGGGCGTCGTGACAGTTTGCTTCTCGAGTTGCTTACCAGGCAGGCTCGTATGGAGCGGGACATTGCACTTACTTTGTTCCCTCTGTACGAGTATCACATGAGGAGAGGACGCCCCATTCCTGATTGCTGGCCACACCCTTCTTTCTACCGGTACCCGGCGGAGGGGTACCCACAGCCAGCTAGCAAGGCGGACACAGCTGAGAAGGAGAAGAGAGCCCGAGCTGAGGAGGGGAGGAGGAGGGAGCACGAGCGAGATCCTGACTTCGTGGTGGGAGAGGAGGAGGAGACTGCTGACGAGTAGCTACTGGTCTACTCACTTCCCCAGTTTTCTGGCTGGTCTGGGGAAGTTCGTCATTTTGTATGTACTTTTTGCTCTTTTCTTTATTTCCGTCTCCTTTTTATTTATTGTTTTTCATTAATTTATCGGTTGTATTGATCCCTTTCCCATTATATATCTGCTGGAGGACAACGAGGGCGTTATCTGTTTTGGTTTGGGGAGGGTATTGCATCTTTTCAGTCTGCATTTTGCATTTGTTTTTGCATTCACGTTTATTTTTCTGCTTGCATTTCTTTTTATTTCAAAAAACTCATCATAAAAAATTAGAAAATTTCAAAAATTCAAAAACTATTCACGTTTCATTTTGCATATAGGTTAAGTCGGAACGGTAGATTTCCATGATGAAATTGCACTTTAACTTGTCTTATCACTTAAGCCTTGCATCTAATTGGCAGTTATTAGTTTAGTCATGCGCATATCTACGAGTTAATGTTGAAAATATAGCTGACTGTGTAGACTTGACCTGATAAATTGGCAAACTACTTTACAATTTCTGAGTTATTAGAGCCATATAATTGGTGTCATTCATGACCAGTTCATGTAGGAATTAAGAGTAGTACTCCTTGCATAACATGTTTATCACTTTTGCACTTTTATGAAATTCGATTGCTTGTTGCTTGCATACATTCGGATTTATGGTCGGTGTCACATGCGGGGAGGTGCTTACAATTTCCCCCTTTCTTTCATTTTCACCCATTTAGCTCCACATTAGCCAAAAATAGCCTTTTGACCCATTAGCTACACCCAAATTAAGCCTTCCAGTCAAGCTAGTTTAGTGTAATTTTTGCGGTATATTTCATTTTGTTGCGAGTTTGGCTCATTCTTATTTGTACGGAGTTGGTAGAAAAAGAAAGAATGTGGGAAGAAAAAGAAACGTGGAAAGGAAAGAAAATTAAAAAAAAATGAAAAAAAAAAGGAAAAACGTGAGAAACAGAAAAAGAAGAAAGAAAAAAAAAACATTGAAATAGAAAAGAGACCGTATTAAAAAAGGGAAGTTTGTGATGGTCTTATTCCTCCGTTCTTATCTATATCTTTTTGAGGAGATTGTGTATTGGGTAGTGAGTTTTGTGCCAACAAAGGGCACTTGTGTTTGATTTTTAGACAGCTGAGAATTGGATGGTCGTAAATGGTCTTATTTAGGTGCTAGCTTGACGCTTTACCTCCACATTTCCATAATCTATTTTGCCTTTTCTTACCTGTAACCTCACTTTCCCATATCTTTTGTAAGCCCTAGGCTGTGACGGACATTGTTGGTTGGAATGTATGTATGGTACTTGAATCGTCTATCATTTTTGTTGCATGCATATTATGTAAGTCGCAGTTTAGGTGAGTGACCGTCTTCTCTTTCTCTCTTACATATATATATATATATATATATATATATATATATATATATATATATATATATATATATATATATATATATATATATATATATAGAGTGGTTCTTCTAAGGTCCTTACATCCATTGAGTCCCTAAGTCCTTATAAGGGCCTTTGGATGGAAGGGATGGAAGGATGAGATTACATCTCATTCAAGGGTCACAAATGAACCTCCCTAATCTCCCTCCCTAATTGTGTATAACTCTACCTAATTGTGTATAACTCTACCACCATTCTAATCTCCCAACTCACTTCCTCATAATTCACCCTCTCACTTCTCTCTCATTCACTCATTCTCTCTCATTTCCCTCTCATTCTCACAAAACAAAAAAAAAAACAAATCAACAAAAAAAAAAACCAAAAAATACCCACTCCCTCTTCCACACCTCCGGCTGACCACCACCCAACCCGGCCACCACCTTCCTTCCTCTCCTCTTTATCACCCACCACAACACCTCACGACCTCCCTCCCTCCACCGGACCCACAACAAACACCACCCTCGCATCTCGGCCACCATCCACCACGCCAACAACTCCACCGCAACAACTCCACGACAACAACAACAACAACGACGACGACGACAACAACCACCACTGCCGCCTACCTCTTCCGCATCACGGCCTTCCTCTGCCAGATCTACACCACCCCGACACACAACCACCATCCTCCTGCCGCCTTACCGAACCGGCGATAACCACCCCCTCGCCGCCTGAGTATTTGACAGTTGGTTTTGCTATTTGACAGTTGAATACTCAGATACCCCACTCACAAAAACCGTATCACATTATATTTGCAGTTTGGTGAGAAACATACTCGGATTTAGTTTTATTTGTTTTACTTTATTTGGGTGGATACTTTGGAATGGGATTGTGAGTTTATTTGTAGTATTTGATGTGTTCCTTATTCATCTGCTTGGCTAATGCATCTCGAAAATTAGCTCAAGTTGGCAGCACTTCCACTCACAAAAACCGTCTGAGTATTTGAAAGTTTGGTTTTTGTATTTGACAGTTGTTTTGTTTTTTTGTTTTTTTTTTCTTATTTCCTTGTGTTTGCTAGATCTGATTTTCTTTACCTCTAATAGTTTTTTTGGTTTAGATATTTTTTTATTATTTTAGATTTGGTATTAATTTTCTTCATATCTATTGGTGATTTTTTGTTAAATTTTAATGACATTTTTTGTTATATATATAATTTGTTGATTTAATTGGGCTATACGACCAAAGTTATACAATTTACAACTAAAGTTATACAATTTACGACTAAAGTTACACAATTTACGACTAAAGTTATACTATTTATAATTTTTTGTTATTTGGTTTTTTCTTTAATTTACGATTTTTTTTTGTTATTATGGATTAATGTAGTATTGTTTAGTTTGTTTCTTCATTGTTATTTGGTTTTTTTAGTTATTTGGTTTTTTTCTTAGACGGGTTTTTTTTTATTTTAGATCTAGTATTGGCGAGATTTGGTTTTTATTTTTTCAGTTTTGTTGGTTTTTTATTTTTGGACTAAAGTTATACAATTTTTGGACTAAAGTTATACAATTTTGGACTAAAGTTATACAATTTTGGACTAAAGTTATACATTTGGACAAAAGTTATAAGTTTGTTGGATTAAAGTTGGATTTTGGACTAAAGTTATACATATGAAGGACTAAAGTTATACAAATAAGGACTAGAGTTATACAAAAATTGACTAAAGTTATACAAATATGGACTAAAGTTATACAAAAATGGACAAAAGTTATACAAAAATGGACTAAAGTCATACAAAAATAGGCTAAAGTTATACAAAAAATTGGACTAAAGTTATACAAAAATGAACCAAAGTTATACAAAAATGAACCAAAGTTATAAAAAAATAGACCAGAGTTATACAAAAATGCACCAAAGTTATACAAAAAATGGACTAAAGTTATACAAAAAATTGGACTAAAGTTATACAAAAATTGGACTAAAGTTATACAAAAATGAACCAAAGTTATACAAAAATTAACCAAAGTTATACAAAAATTGGACTAAAGTCATACAACAATGGACTAAAGTTATACAAAAAATTGGACTAAAGTTATACAAAAATGAACCAAAGTTATACAAAAATGAACCAAAGTTATACAAAAATTGACCAGAGTTATACAAAAATGCACCAGAGTTATACAAAAAATTGGACTAAAGTTATACAAAAAATGAACCAAAGTTATACAAAAATGAACCAAAGTTATACAAAAATGGACCAGAGTTATACAAAAATGCACCAGAGTTATACAAAAGTGCACCAGAGTTATACAAAAGTTAGTCCATTTTTGTATAACTTTAGTCCATTTTTGTATAACTTTGGTTCATTTTTGTATAACTTTGGTTCATTTTTGTATAACTCTGGTTCATTTTTGTATAACTTTGGTTCATTTTTATATAACTTTAGTCCAATTTTTTGTATAACTTTAGTCCATTTTTGTATAACTTTGGTTCATTTTGGTATAACTTTGGTTCATTTTTGTATAACTTTAGTCCATTGTTGTATCACTTTAGTCCAATTTTTGTATAACTTTAGTCTTTTTTTGTATAACTTTGGTCTATTTTTGTATAACTTCAGTCTTTTTTTGTATAACTTTAGTCCATATTTGTATAACTTTAGTCCATTTTTGTATAACTTTGGTCCATTCTTGTATAACTTTGGTTCATTTTTGTATAACTTTGGTTCATTTTTGTATAACTCTGGTTCATTTTTGTATAACTTTAGTCCAATTTTTTGTATAACTTTAGTCCAATTTTTGTATAACTTTAGTCTTTTTTTGTATAACTTTGGTCATAAAATGTATAACTTTAGTCGTAAATAGTAAAAAAATCAAACAATAAATATGAAAAATATGAAAAAAAAAAATAATAACAAAAACAAAAAAACTCATAATAACAAAAACAAAAAACCAAATAACAATAATAAAACCAAAAAACCAACAACCCAACCAAACCCGAAATCTAAAATAAACCAAATAACAAGATTTAAAACCCGAAATCTTAAAAAAAAGTATAACAAGAAGAGATTTGAGAAAATGAATAAAAAAGGAGAAGTAACAAAATAAAAGAAAATAAAAGACAACAACAAAAAATGAATGGAAAAAACAACTCAAAACATGAAAATAAAGACCAAACGAAAAAAAAAAAAAAAAAAAAAAGGCAAAAAAAAAAAAAAAAAAAAAAAAAGTTGGCGGCGGTGCGGCGGTGCGGTTGCGGCGGTGTGGTGGCGGCGGTGGTGGGCGGTGAGTTGGTGTCGGGTGGGATAGTGGTGGGTGGTGGTGAATGAGGAAGAGAAGAATGAATGATTTATTTGGGTTTTTTTATTTAATTGGATTTTTTGGGTTTTTTGATTTAATTGGATTTTTTGGGTTTTATTTATTTATTTGGGTTTTGGGTTTTTTATTTATTTGGATTTTTTGGGTTTTTATTTTTTGGGGTTTTAGAGAGAAGATGAGTTGTGTGATATATGAGAGAAGTGGATGAGAGGAAAAGAAGTTATAGTGAATTAGTGATTAATTAGAAGGATTAGTGAAGGAGGAGAGAATGAGTGATATTAGTACATAAACACACTTTTGGAGGTTGATCTTGGCCATCCATCTCCCTCCATCCAATGGCTCACAATAGGACTTATGGACTCAAATATATAGATGACCTTAGTTGATCCTTCCTCTATATATATATATATATATATATATATATATATATATATATATATATATATATATATATATATATATATATATATATATATATATATATATATATATATAGAGAGAGAGAGAGAGAGAGAGAGAGAGAGAGAGAGAGAGAGAGAGCAAAGTTCTCCTAAGTCCCTTATATATTTTGAGTCCATAAGTCCCTCCCACAACCCTTGGATCATGAATGGTAGAAGGTTTAGATTGAAAGCAAGAAACACACTTAACACTAATTAATTTACTTCTCTCTCTAGTTTTAGTAATACTTTCACTAATTCATTATCATACACAATTAACACCACCTTTTGTCTTATACTTCAAAGTTTGTGAAAATTATGTTAACATTTTTCCTGGTTCGGTTTTTTCATTTTTTTTTTTCGAGACAAGTTTTCGACATTTTACGTGTGTAATTCTAACAGCAAAAAGTGTAATTTTAAGGAATATTTTCGAGAATTTAGCGTTTTACAAGTTTAACTTCAATCTTTTCCGAGTGATTTTAACGAATAATATTTTGAATTTTTGTAATTTTATCACAAGTTATTGTAATTTAGCATTTTACGAGTGTTATTTTAATGACAAAAAGTGTTATTTTAGTCCAGGTAAGTGTAATTTCAGTCCAATGAGATTGTTATTTTTAGTCAAGGAGAATGTAATTTTAGTCCAGAAAAGTGTAATTTTAGTCCGGAAAAAAGTATAATTTGAGTCTCCGAGAATGTAATTTTAGTCCATTGAGAATGTAACATTAGTCCAATGAGAATATGAGAATATGACCAAGTCCATTGAGAGTGTAACATTAGTCCAATAGAGGTAAGTGTAATTCTAACAGAAAAAAGTGTAATTCTAACAACAAAAAGTGTAATTCTAATAACAAAAAGTGTAATTTTAGCCGAAAAAAGTGTTATTCTAGCAAAAAAAGTATAATTTTAACAGAAAAAGGTGTAATTCTAACAACAAAAAGTGTAATTTTAGCCGAAAAAAGTGTTATTCTAGCAAAAAAAAGTATAATTTTAACAGAAAAAGGTGTAATTCTAACAACAAAAAGTGTAATTTTAGCCGAAAAAAGTGTTATTCTAGCAAAAAAAAAGTATAATTTTAACAGAAAAAAGTGTAATTTTAATGGAGAAAAGTGTAATTTTAACAGAAAAAGGTGTAATTCTAACAACAACAAAAAGTGTAATTTTAGCAGAAAAAGTGTAATTTTAGTCGAAAAAAGTGTTATTCTAGCAGAAAAAAGTGTTATTCTAGCCGAAAAAAGTGTTATTATAGCAAAAAAAAAAAGTGTAATTTTAATAAAAAAAAGTGTAATTTTAATGGAAAAAGTGTAATACCTTAAAAATAAGACTATATTTTAAATATATCTAAGATTAAAATTTTTTTTAAAAAAATCAACTCTCCAACATCATAAAAACACCAACACAACTTTTACTCAAAGAAAAGTGATATTAAGTGAGATCTAAAATTTAAAAAAACGAGTTCACCCATAAAACCACCAACGACATCCAACAACATCACGGACAACAACACAACACAAAAAAAAAAACAAAAAAAAAAACAGCCAAAACTGAAAAAAAAAATGAAAAATGAAAAGAGATATGAAAACCGAGTTCACCCACAATACCCATTTAAACACCAAAAACAACCAACAACAAAAACGAAAAAAAAAAAAAAAAACTAGATCTGGAAAATATTATTGAAAAGAAGAAGAAGAATAAAGCACCAAAAACAACCAACAACACCAACTCAAATTTTATTTTTTATTTTTTTTAAAAAAAAAGCACAAAACTGGAAAAAAAAAAGAAAAGAAAAAAAAAACCCAGATCTGGAAAACGGGGAAGGGGAAGCATGCGGTGGGTGGTGTGGTGGTGGTGTCGGGTGGAGAGGAGAGGAGAGGTGGTCGTGTGGGGATGCGGGTGCGGCTGGTGGGTGGCGGGGTGGTGGGCTGGTGAGTGACGGGTTGGGGTGGGTGGTGGTGAGTGGGAGAGGGTGATTTTTTTGGGGTCGTGGGGTGTTCGTGGGGTGGTCGTGTGAGGGTGAGGGTGGCTGTGGTGGTGGCGGTGGGGGTGGGTGGTGCCCGGTGGGGAGGGTTGGTGAGGAAGAGGGGGGAATTTTTTTTTATTTTTTAGGTTTTGAATTTGTTTGGTTTTTTAGAGAGGAGAGGTTTTTGAGAGATAAAAAATGAGTGAAATTATGAGATATGAGAGAGAAGTGGTGTTTGGAAAAGTATATATATTAAATTAGTAGTTAATTAGGAAGAGTTAGTGATTAATTAGTATAGGTAGTGAGAGAGTGGTATATTAGCTTATTAATGACCATTTTGGGTGTTTAATCTCCACCCTTCATCTTCATGATCCAAAGGCTCACAATGAGACTTATGGACTCACATGTAAGAGGAGGACTTACATGATCCTAGTACTATATATATATATATATATATATATATATATATATATATATATATATATATATATATATATATATATATATATATATATATATATATAGAAATAGGATCCTGTGCGAACCTAAAGTTCGGTGCGAACTTACGAACTGACTTAAAACCTTCACCCAAACACACGCACATACAAACCATTCCCGCACTCCCCTTTCACATTATCCCTATCATTAAATTATTCCCCACATTAATACTTTGTATCATCCTCACCTACCAACCACCACCACCCTTCGCCGGCGGCCTCACCGTTGATTGTTCTGCCGGCGTTTCGTTGGAACTACTCTTGTCTACCCAATCTGCCTTTATTTCTCAATTTGTCCTCTCATTCACCGACGATCAAATCGCAGGTTTTCCGGTGAAGCCAACTTTGGCCTGTGATCGATTCTTAATAATCTGACAACATCTTTGGTGCGGTTGATTTTTAGGTATTTTACCTTGAATTTTGCGGATCTATCATTAAAATTTGAAATGAGAACAACAAATTAAAAACAATAGTGAGCTGAAATTCTTCGATGATGATTTTGATGATGATGGTCGCTTGTAATTAATGTTCTCCTCTAATTGTTGTTGTTCCGGGTGGCTCTTTTATTGATAGCTCTTGCTATCCAGTTATCGTGTTGTGCGGCTCAGTTGATGCTCATATCTGTGTACTTGGAACAGAATTATTCTGAGTTCGAGTTAAAAAAACAGAATGCTTGCATAAATAATCAAGGCACTCCTCAAAATTCAGCTTTTTATGGTTTAATGGGTACAGGTGGGGATTTTAATTAGTAGAGCGGAGTTGAAATTTGAGAACGTTTTTCCGGAAGACTAACAGATTTGTTCAGGTGAGACAGGCGTGCATCATCAGCTCCTAATTCTTAGAATGACTGAACTTTCTGCTGGTTAGTTTTGCTGCAAGTCTGAAGTTTAAGCTGATATTGTGTGCATTGTTACGTTACGTATACAGACTGTCTCCTGTGTTTGCTCAGGTGACTTAGGTCACTTGAAGTCGGATCTACTTTGGGTTGTTCTTAACGGATTTGTGTCTGTTCAATATTGGATTTAGAGAATCCCTATACCTGGATTGTGATCTCCAAAAATGACTTGGGCGAGGGCAACACCACCGGCTTGACCAGGGTAACCAGCCCATATAATGCTGCCTATACGAGTATCAACTTTCGCAAAGGTAACATCAACAGGACCCCCACAAAGAAGCACCAGCACCACCGGCCTTTTTGTTGTATACTTCAACAATGACTTGTACTCTCCACTTATCTCTATTGCTAGCTATGTAGTCGATCTGCCTTTATGAATACATGAGATCTCAGATTTAGAATAGTCAATTAATCATGGTCCCCAACCATGGCATGTGAATCTATGGGATATGTTGAAGTCTCTCAAATTCGCCTAATATCGCTTATTACAAGGATGTGTCATTTTGGCTCGTTATTTGGGTGTGATTTGATTATCTATTTTTAATAAATTCAATTAAGATAAAATAATGATTGTATTTCTACAAAAATATAAAAAGTTGTTATATCTAAATTATAAACTGTAATTACTCCTAGAAAAATTTGGCCACGGTTACGACTTGAGTAGGAGTGATACACTCTTTTACATTCCTAAGCTAAATACACTTTTTTAGATTGCTACATACACTCCTTTACCTTTCAAGATACACATTTCCGGCAAACTAGATACACTCATACCTTGCTAGATACACGTCTATGGAATGCTAGATACACCCTTTTAGATTGCTAGATACAATCTCTTACCTTACTAGATACACACTTTTAGATTGGTAGATACATTCTTTTACCTTGCTAGATACACATCTCTAGCATTCAAGATACACTCATTTACCTTCTCTTCAAAAAAAAAAATACTCATTTACCTTCTTAGATACACTCTTTTAGATTGCTAGATACAATCTCTTACCTTACTAGATACACACTTTTAGATTGCTAGATAGACTTTTTTAGATTGCTAAATGCACTTCTTAATCTTGCTAGATACATTTCTTAATCTTGCTAGATACACTCCTTGACATTGCTAGATACACTTATTTACCTTTCTTAGATACACTCTTTTAGATTGCTAGATACACTCATTTGCTTTACTAAATACAATTTACCTTGCCATGAATATACACATCTCTTCCCCATACATGAAACGAAGCAGAGAAGCATGATAAATAACAATAATTGTGTTGGGTTCCTGCTATAAGATCCCATATTATGCACATCATTTATCAGATCTTCAACTACTACTATACTACTAATTTCCATTCAACATTCTCCAATTTCCGAAAACAACTATAATCAACAACTACTATACTACTAATATATCATAATACACATCTAATTAATCAAAAGCTAGTAAACTTAGTAACAGCCTTAGTCCCTTCGGAAACTAACATGATTCGCCAATTCACTAGGAAGAGCAAGTGTGACACCGGCTGAACTTATGAAAGAAAGAATTTGACAAGTTGAACACCACCGGCCTTGAGAATGTACTCAAAAGCATTGTTCATCAGGCCTCCGTTACAGCCAGCATCGCATGAATTGTATTCTTCAGGATCACACTGCGTATTATAATGAAATTATCCTATCAGAAAGGCAATCAAACGTAACCCACGTCGTCCCTTTATCATACTACGCCAATACCATATTATTAAGCAGGGATCAACAGTCGAAAATGCTTTGCTTGCTCAACATAATTCAAAATGTTGACCTATTCTTCACCTTATGACACCTAAGTTGATTAAACCAAAATTACTTGCTTAACATCTTCAAGTTATGAAAACATGAAAAGGTTACATCAAACATTGGATAGGAAAATTTTTCGGTAACGCAGGACACAATTCACGCTTTTCAATGAATTTTCAATTTGAAACCTCAAGCTCAATCCGTGTCTACAATATTACCAAGTCCTATCATAGGATCGTCTTATCTCAATGTCAACAAGCATATCAATTTGGAGACGAGCACCAAATCGACCAAACGAGCCTACTACTCTGACGCACGTCTTTTCAAATGAATGAGAGTAAAAGTAAACATGAGGGAAATGAAACGAGAAGTCGAGAATACACAAAATCAGGAGAAAGAAGAGACCTCATGGTCACAATCAACCAGTTGTTGCTCACTGAGACTAACAAGTTCGCCAGTGGCGAGGAAATGAGCACCTTCCAATGCACCTGTGGTACTGAAAGACCAGCATGATCCACATGACCCCTGTTTCATTCATTGTGTTCCGGCAGTCAATATCAATAGTCAAACTAATTTTACAAGCTACTTAATCAGAGAATCATACACCTACCCTCAATCAACATTCTGCAGCAATATTACATACTCATGAACCAGTCCGATTACTTCTCTATTACTCGAGTCCACAGTGTCAAGATTCATGCCTGGAACACCATGAGTTCAGTACTTCACACAAATGTACATAGTCAAATCTTCCCAATTTTTATAAACCCAGTTTCTTAATTAAAATTCACACCTAAAACAATTTTTTTTTATTGTAATCTTATTTTTCGCACTAAACTAATTCTTTAGTCTTTACAATTGAATAGATTCAAAATACTAAACAACAAAGATTAAAATAAGAATTGAATCTAACCTTTTTGCTATAATAGACTAAAATCCGTTCTTGAAAAGGGTCATTGACGAAAATATAGATGGTAGGAGTGGCGGTGGAAGTGGCGACCGATAGTGGTAGTGACGGCCAGCGGTGGAAGTGACGGCTAGCAGTGGAAGTGGTGGGAGGCGATCAAAGTTCAGTGTGTGTGGTGGGAGGGTGTCTAATTGTTTCAGCTGTTAGATTAGGTGGTCGTTGTGGGTGTGTCTGCATTTTCCGGCTGTGATTGGTTGTCCGACGTCGGCTATCGGAGGTCGTGGCCTGTGTGTTGGGGTGAGAGAGGAAGAGGATATTAATAATTGAATGTCAGGGAGCAAATATGAGATGGAGTGGAAGAATAGTTTAAAATTGAAATGTCAGCGCGTGTTTTATTGATTTGGGTTAGTTAAATGCAGTTCGCACCGTACTTTAGTTCGCACTCCGACTTGACCCGACACTATATATATATATATATATATATATATATATATATATATATATATATATATATATATATATATATATATATATATATATATATATATATATATATATTCACCCTTTACTTCATGAGAGAAGAGTGACCCGTGAGAGTTCGATTTTTATGGTCTTGCAAGGTCGACAGGTCAGCTTATTTATAGACATCATACAACTCGTTTGCGTATTGACTGCTGTAGCTGTAACTATTAATTTCTGATTGCATTAAATGGTTTAAGTGGACAAGTTATAGCTAGCTCTGAGTTTTCATATCCGTTCCATTAGTTTGCATTTAGTTTACTCGAGGACGAGTAAAGGTTCAGTTTGGGGAGATCTGATACGTGCAATTTATATAGACTTTTTAGCCTTTTATTGCACGCATTTTTATGCTATCTGTATCGCTTTGTATTGCAAAATGCCCCGAATTGGCTACTTTGGTTTGTTTCATCTTAATTGCAGAAATGGACATAAACGTAGTGGAATCGCATCTTATTCGTCCCACTTAGCATGCATTGTAAGAAGACAGAGATTTAGAGCGATAGTCGTACCTCAGAATGCGTGAAGGAAGGTCTTATGAAGCTGCCAAGACGAAGTCAAGGCTGATCTTAGTAGAAAATGCTCGATCAAGATGTTCTGGAGTCCGATCGAGTGTTTTGGCAGAAGCTGAAGGTCGATCGAGTGATTTATATGCTCGATCAAAATGTGCTAAACTGGAAGAGTTCGATCGAGAGGACTTTTTGTTTGATCGAACAGTTTGGCTGAAGAAATCCTCGATCGAGTGGTCTGAAATGACTCGATCGAATAGTTTGCTATAATACATGGGTTGGCTGATTCGTGTTTAGGTTTATTTTTGTAAAAGTACACTTCCCTATATAAGGAAGTCATAATTAGGTCTAAACAGACTTCTCTACTTCTTAATCACTTCTTAATCTCTTAGCTACTCTTAATCACTTCTGAACTGCTCTTAATCACGTACCTTTGCTCTTAATTACTGCGGATTGTTCTTTACGGTGGATTCTTTAGATTGTAATCTTTCTTCCCTCTTAATCTTTATCTAATACCTTGCTTGTTCTTGTTTTTCGTTCTCTTATTATTATCCTTGCTTTTGTTTGTTTATGCTTAATCTCAATTTCTTTACTATGTCTTCCATTAGCATCGTCATGATTATTGTTATTATCGTTAATCTTAAAAACATGAGTAGCTAATCCCCTGATGTTAGAATTAGGGGATTCATGGTAGTGATGAGACGATGTAGTAAATAGACTAGGTAATTTACTTGTGAGCATCTGTCACCATAGCAATATAACTGTAACATATTTAGTTGAGTGCACGCTTCTAAATAACATTAATTTGGTTTACTTTGTTCCTAGATCGGAAGATTGGAATAAACAGACCTGCTATGAACAGTAGACTACCCTAATGAGGACGGAAGTTAAGTTAGTGGAAATCTACAGTGGATAGCAGACCGGAAGGACCTTTCCCTTGCCCTTCTCACAGCAGATTGTCTAGGCTATTTATGACCGAGTCGATAAACTACCACGGTGAACCGAAATCCTGACATAATTCTTTTATCTGATCACCTATCTACTATTTTCTTACTTTATTGCTCTTGCTTTATTTCTCTTTCCCTTTAATCTTTAGTAGTTTTAGAAACCAAATTCAAAACCCCCCATTTGCGACTTAGATAGACGGACTTACAGATAGATACCTTGCCTCCCTGTGGAGATCGACCCTACTTATCACTAACTTCTGTTAGTTATATTTAGGTATTTATTTTTGATACATAATGACCGTATCAACGTTGAAGTTAGAACGTCACGATTGACAACGGTTGTAGGTGAACCGTTGTTGATGAACAAATTTACAACGGTTGTAGGTGACCCGTTGTTAATGAACAAATTTACAACGGTTGTAGGTGAACCGTTGTTAATGAGTATTATGTAGCAACAATCTTGATTATTTAATGACTGATCTATGGAGTTCAAAAAATGGAAGCAAATCAAACAAGCATAACTCAACACTTTCAAAATGATCATTTCATTTAATTTTAAATCAAATACATTACAACATTTATCAGAAATCAAAAGATGTATAATAAGCCGGAACAACCCCGGTTAAGAGTAAAAAGCGCTTCTCAACCTGCCACCAATTACGCCACTTTGGTATACCGCTAACTTCCGGGTCATTGGCTTCATATTTTGCAATAATAGATTGAATATATGCAAGGACACGACTTGCATGTGGAGATAAGGTTGGAAGAGTAGAACTCAACATACCTCTCGCTGCAGCCAAGTTGCGAGTAATAGACGAGGGTATGAAGATGATGATCATGATGAGGCTTGGTTGACAAGCCGGACTGTTTCACGCCTCTTAATCCAATAATTATGTTGATGTTCAAGGGATGCTTTGATTAATGGATGTTGATCGGCGGGAAGCCCAGCGAGAACCTTCCCATCATCTGCAATTGTTTGTGTAAGCCATTTTTCGTTGTTCATAAAATTAGGGTTCATTGCCATGTTATTTCAAATTTGTGTAATGGGGTTGAAATATTGTGATTTGATTAATGGATGTTAGTAATGGATGCTTTAACATTTATAGTCACATTTATAACGTTTTTCAAAATCGTTGGTAATTAATTCTTAAACATTAATTACCTAATTAATGTAAAAGTTGACTTATTAACAAACATTTTAAACCTACGTAACTTGCAATAAATAATTAGAAAATAAAATACTCTACAACGCATATATTCAAGAAAAACACAGTCATAACAAGAAATTAAAAGACGCGCGGTTTCAACAACATCAATTAGAATAATAATAATTAATCAACATAATCATCTTGTAATTCTCCTGCGATTGAGATAAATATTGGGAATTCAATATGTGGATTATTAGGAGGCACTTGTTCCGTCTCCCATGAACGAGGCACAGTGTCAATATAGCGCCGATATGTTCTTAATAGATTAATGTCACAATCGGTTGCAATCCATAAATATTGCGCTTGTAACACATCATCCGTATAATAATTTTTCTTCCCAGCATCATGATCCTCGTATCTTGCCTGGATTTTTTTTGCTTGACGAAAAGATTCCAGCTTCTTCCCCAAGCCTTCAAACTCGATCATTGTGTAACCAAGAAAACCATGAACTTTAGTCCAAGCTGGGTGGACCTTTTTAATGTTCGTATAGCCACCTTGACGAAGCATATCTCTCATCCAAGTAAAATTTCTCGAAAAAGCCTTACCATTGTCATCATATTTAATTGGAAGGTTGTGTATAATACAGGTAATAGGATGGACATAGCGGGTATTTGATTGTGATTCGGCAGGTGTAGAAGACGACGACATGGTGATCGAAGTGTAATATTTTTAATTAAATTATAGGCTATGATTAATTGAACTTTGAATTGGTGAATATGGTTAATTGATCACATTATAAGTGATATTTATAGTTGAAGATTCACCCTGTGTTCATGTTAGCATGTTGAAGCCATACTCTTTTGTTTTGACCATAAGGGACACAGAGGATCCGAGTCGTCGGGAGTCACGAAGAGCTCCCACCGCAGTAGTAACTTCCTTTTAGAGGGAAGTTGAACAGGTTTTGGCCGACCGAGTCATTAGGAAACGAGGAGTCCCAAGGACCAGAGAGTTCTTAATCCGATGGAAGGGGCTGCCTGAAAGCGAAGCGTCATGAGAGAAAGAGGAAGATCTTTGGCAGTTCAAGGATGCAATCAGGTGTTTCGATGAGAAACCGTGACGAGGTTGTCAACAGATTTGGTGGGGGAGAATGTAACGATCCGCATCAATATGAGCGAAACCATGCTGAAAATTGAGTTCGTGGACTATCTTTCTCTGGGACATGCTAGAAGCTCCAAGAAGAATCCCTTCTGTGTCGATCCGAGAGGAAGCTTCCCCTTTTACATACAAGACACTGTCTTTATCCTTATACAAGACGCCCCTTTTCATTGAAATTCTTCTTGCTAATATACTTGTTGCGTGTGTGTACTGACGCCAGTGATTCTCTGGACCTTTTTTGCCATGTCATGCTTTACAACAAATAGACTGGACTACTAGAGGCGCGCTAATCTCTCCCAATCGCCCATATAAACATAATCCCATATATCGCCTTCATTCACTTCATATGGTATGAAGTCTTGAAGTCAGACAAAGTAAACGAAGCAAGCTACAGGGAAAGCCTCCGTTTTCCCGGTGGGGCCTATCGAGCATAAATTTCTCTTCCTATCGCGCAAGAGTAGTCAGCTCCCTTTTATCCGCGCTTGAGAGCCTTCGCCTCACCTATTATAAGAAAGAGATCGAACAGAGAAAGAACCTCTCCTCTATAGAGTACTTTATAGGTATAGGCAGAGTCTAGTCGAGAACTTCCCATCAAAAATATAATATGTCAAATCGTCTTGTGCTTTTTTCAGAAAGTACTTAGATTGTTCGGGAGCTTTCTAATACTAAGTTCAAGCCGGGCCCGGCTATAGATATATAATATAAGCAATCTTGTAGCATTATACTCTTAAAAACAGGCACTACCATTGTTATTTTTTATTTTCAGAAGCGAGGTGAGGTATTTAATTCTCGACTTAGATTAGAATATTTAAATTAAATTATAATGTAAATACAGATTTATACGTAAATACTCATCAACACTTTTCTTTCGTATTCTACTTTTTGCATTTTTTGATTTGAAGTTCCAGAACAAGTTTAAAGAAACTTAGCTTCTTAGGCACGCAAGCTACCTGCGGTTTGACTTCCCTCGCCGATTTGGGACGATTTCAAACAACTAACATTACTTCGCAACTCTAACATTAAAATTCCTTTCTTTCTTTTAATTAAAAAAAATAACTACTTACTTAAGCTTAAGGATTTCATAGTAAATAGAATGAAGACTCTTCTTATTCAGCAAATATGCATGGAATTCATATTTATTCATACCTTCGTTCCTTACAGAAATTATGACTACTAAACGATGACTCCTGGGGTGCCTTTGGACATAAGGAAAGTTGATACAGGAATGCTAATTCCCTCTTGAAGTCAATCAGAAAGGTCCTTCTTTTTCCGCAGAAACCTCAACTGTTGCTGATGCCGGTGCACAGATGATCTTGCTTTGGCAGTTCCGCCCACTACGCTTGGGAAGAGCCCTTCCCCCGAGGATTGTAATTGATTCACTTCGTATCCTTTTTGTTAAAAATACGCAAGTCCGTGAGTAGATGAGCTTCATCCCCATATGTCTCCCATCTCTGATATTGGCAAAAATAGGATATTTTTATCCAAAAATACGGAACGAGCGCAATGAATGAGTGTAGTCCTTTATAGATAGTTAGGCGAGTCTAGAACCTGAATAATTAAAATGCGAGCTAGTTAGCGAATGTAGAAACGAGTTTGTTAGCGAGAGGAAGAAGCGAGCCGGTTATGGCAGCATGTGTGAATATAATAATGGACGGATAGTAATAATGGTCAAACAAAACAATGCAGCAACAGTTCATTATTTATCATACATGCATTGGTTGAATATTAAACATTGAAAAAAGTATACAACAGTTATTTTTAACCCGTAAATGATAAATAACAACGGGTACAGAGGAACCGTTCTTTCATTATAGAAAATGATAGCGGTTACAAGAGACAAGGTGCTATAACATAACAACGGGTACCAAAAACCGTTGTTGGTGTTAATTTAGTAACTGTTTTCGAAACGCCGTTTTCTTAAACTGGTAACGGTTGTCTAATAACCATTGATAAGGGTGATTCTATAACGAGTTTTTGGAAACCGTTAAACGTTTTTTATAACGGTTTGTTAAACAACCGTTGTCACATTATAATAACAACGGTTTTCGAGGGAAACCGTTATTCTTATTAGCGCGGTCTAGGTTTCCACCAATATTTTAAAAACGGTAATCTAAGTGTCATTATTATATGCATTAAACTGCTGTGATACGCTCGTTATTGATGGTCAAATTTGGCGTAGTGTAAGGTTATGGCTAACTTTTGTATAACCTTGAAATTATGACTCAAGGTCATGGCTAGAACTAGTACAACCCCGAGTTGTGACCAGGGTTATAACTGAAGCTAGTACAACCTTGAAATTATGAATCAAGGTTATAGCTGAAACTAGTATAACTCTGAGATCATAAAAGGTTGTGACTGAAGCTAATGTAACCTTGAAATTATGAGTCAAGGTTATGGCTGAAGTTAGTATAACCTCAAGTTACATGTTGAAGTTATAGTCGAGGTCAATATAACCTCTCAACCAGAGTTCATGTTATGACTAAGGTTACTATAACCTTGGTTGTTTATACTTGATTCATATGTTGTATTGTATTCAATGTGTTATATCCTTGTAGTTCCATTTGTTATTGGTTACTCTTATTCATATGTTAGTGGGACAGTCAGTTAAACTGTTCTACTATCTTGAGTCGTGATGTTTTTCACGCATGTATTGTACAATCAGTTAACTGTGCATATGTATGATAAACTGGACAATCAGTTAAGCTGTTCTAGTGATTTGAGTCGTGATGTGGTTCATGCATGTTGTGTGTAGTCAATTAAACTGTGCATTTGTTGTTGGCTAGTCGAATAGATGACGGCAGTATTACTTAAATACTATCAGAATGAATTAGTGCCATCCTTCGGGGGTTTATTTGGTGTATGTTCGGGGGTGGCCATATTCGCCAGTTAAACGTTCTGGGTCCCGAGTGTCGTTCGGTGCACAATTAATACGCCGAGAGGTCTGACCAGGTCTTAGGAATATATGCAGTGGTGACAGGCTATGCATAGTACCGTGGAGTATCATTTAAATACTTCACATCGATGGAATCATCAGTTAAACGCTCTGTCAGCTAGAGTCGTCAATTAAACGATCTAGCGGTGTTCGCTCTATTCGCTATGCTTTAATGCTAGCTTTGTGCCTTATGTAAGTTATGTTGCTGTGAATCGTGTGCTACTTTGGTTTACATGTGTCCATGGTCTAGTGGTTGCATGAAGTCTAGGTTGCATAAAGAGCCCGTGAAGGCTGATAAGATATGGTAAGTTCGGTTGCATGTCATAAGTATGGATGGTCTCACATGTTTACTGGTTATGCATTTCAATTGTTACTGATTGTTGGTTATATTCAATTGTTGTAAATATGACTGGGAGAACATCTAGTTATTCCCGACTGATTATCGACCCCCATTCTCATCAGGTTGTTCAGATTCCTGCTGACTGGTTGATGCTTGCTTGGGGAATGTGCGAAGCGAGTTAAATAAATGGTTTAAGAGTTTGATTTATGTTTGAGAACATTTGAATAATGTGTTGGCTTTGGTTTTGGATTTAGTTTCAATCCAGATTGATCAGGTGTTTTCGCCACCTTTACCTTATTATCATTGTTGTACTTTGATTCTTCAGTTATAATACATCTTTTTCTTATTATATAATCGGGGTTGTTACATAATGTGGTGGCCAAAGGGTGGTGATGGGTAAATAGTAAGCGTAAAATGATCAATTCGTTAGATTTGATATCGAGTATGAAAGAAATGGGATTTTTGGTATAAGTTTTGACAGAAAATTATCTTAGGTATAAGATTTGAAAAAAATGAATATTCAAGGTATAAGGTATCAAAATAGCCTAAATGAAATAAAATGTTAAAGATTAAGAAAGTGAAATTGGACCACACAAAATACACTACCCGACATGCAGTTGAATCTGGATCACACAAAGCTTTCAAATAAGGAAATAAGGAAGAACTTCCCACTAGCCCAAAGAGACAATAAGGAAGAAGATGGAAACTAGGAGAGAGTATTTCTTTATTTATAATCAAATGCTCAATAGTCGTCGCAAATATTAGCCTCTCCTACACCAAAAAAAAAAATATTAGCCTCTCTATCCGGTCATTTTTTTACCTTACTTTCAAAGACTAATCTAATTCAATGTTCCAACTTTTCATTTTTTACAATTCAATTCAATTCAAATTTCCCTTCCTTATTTGATAAATTAATTAACATAAGTATCCTCTTCTATTTTTGGTATTTACAATGATTGCATTGCAACTAACTTAATTATTTCCAAAAATAACCCCAAAAAATACTAGAAAGTCATCCCACATTAAATTTGTACCCGGGCCTAATAGAACATTGGATCGGATTTGGGGGAGCATAAAAAAACAATTAATGATGTATGCCTTTTCATTAGTATCAATGATCCGAATTTATCTCGGGAAAGTCTATTGTATTTTCATTTTATCTCTTAATTATTGGATTCATTCTAAACCGTAAATTAGATGAGAAGACGTCCATTTACTCCACAGAAATAATAGAAAATCCTAATTAAAAATTTATCTATCATAGTTATTCTCATGCTTTACTCGTCCATTTTGTGTAAATCGAATTCGTTTATAAGTTATAAAACATCATGAACCATTGTCGACAACAATTAGTCTTCCTTAAAACGTAGGTATCCGTCTTAATATTAAAACAGGTTAAATATTACTCCCTTCGTCCCGATCAATTGTTGTCCTTTGGTTTTGGCACAAAGACCAAGAAAAGAGGAGTGAACCAACTACTAAATGACAAGTGGAATAAATTGAGTATGAATGATCAAAATGTTCATCAAGTTTAGTCATAAAATAGAAATGACAACAATTAATGGAGACACTTTAATATGAAAAATGACAGGACGAAGGGAGTATTTCCATATAAGACAAATTTTTACCTCTATATATGCATTTTGCTTTTGCTTTTGCTTTTATTCATCCTACGTGTACATATTTGAGCTGCATAAGACGACCGTTTTCAGAATTTGTCTATTTAAATACCTACCCTACCGTCTCAACCTTAGTATCTCGAGAAGAGCAGGATCTTCGCAGCTGAGAATTCCTTGTTCATTTTTACAATTATTGTCTTATCGAGCTTCTAATTAAAATATCAGCAAACTTTTTTTTCCCTGAAATGAAATCATAATTCAATCTCTTTCGTTAGTTCATAAATCCAAGAATTAACTTCTACCCACTTCATTTCTAATCTTAATCTCAATTGGGTTTCCTTTCTTTTCCAAAATTGCTTCCATAAATGTTACGGAAGTTAACACCGACGGCTACTAAACCATAATTCTCGTGTGTTTGTATTCAATTCTGGAAATATAAAATGGAAAACATCACGGCGGTGGAGACAATGGAAGGTGTAGTAGAGGAGATAATGAGGATGCACAAAACCCTGCCAGCGCGGCCGGATATTGATGAGGTGGCCGCGGCGAAGGCGTTGATATCGAACGTAGACAGAGACTGTGAGTCAAAATTGGAAGCCATTAATAGACAAACCAAGGGAAAAGTAGTACCTGAAGAATTATTCTTCTTGTATTTAGAGATGCAGAGGACATTGGTAAATTTTCGAAGTAAAAAACAAAAGAGGGATGCTCTTAAACTTCTTGATCTCGAGAATGAACACCAAGTGTTCGATGAATTTATTCAGAGAGCTTCTCAGTGTGTTTTGCCTAGTAATGGTGATACTAGGAAAGGGCAATCGAGTTATGTGGAAAAGAAGAAGGAGATATTGAAGGAGGAGATATTGAAGAAGGGTGTGAGTAATGAGATGGTTACTAGGGATGATAGTTATCTTATGAAGGCGAAAGATGGTTTGTATCTTGATGGATTTGGTACTGCTCCTGTTGTTGTTGCTCCTCAGATTCATGACTCCACCCTTAAAACATCTACTCTTTCTGGTAACAAACTTTTTCATTGTAGTTAATTTAGTGTGTGTTATTTTGGTATTGTTTCTTTTTTTCGTTTCGTCAATGGTTACCTAATTCGCTATGAACACTCCCTTATTGGTTTGCGATTCCCTCTTATAGAATGTGTGTTATATGTATTTCAGTAAGTTACAGGGTAGAATTCGCTCTTTACGATTCGTGATTTGAAGGGTACCCAATCGAATACGGTAACCCTGTTTTTGTCTGAGACCTTTGTATGTATACATTAACCCTGTCTGAGGATTTGGAAGGAAGTAATCTCCTTTGTTTGGTTACCAAAATGAGGGTTCTAGGATTTGGAGGGAAGGGAAAATGGATTCCTCCATTTCCAAGCCAAATTGTGGCCCCTTTAACATAGGAAAGATTCTCCCCTTTCCTTTCGTTCTGACCCTTACCCTCCATTTTTTGGTTTCCAAACAAGGGCCAAGTCATTACTCATTACTAATATATTCCCTCCGTCTCCATCTGTTTACTTATTTTTTTTCATGAGAGAGATTTTTTTAAGAAAAACTTCGTGAGAGGTATATTAATCACACCTAAACAAATGATCGAGATAGAAGGAGTGTAACACGAATGGGTGTTTCTCCGTTCTCCCAATTTATGGGAATTTGGAGATTGTAGGAATTAACTAAATGAGCTCTTATTTACTTGTCACATTAATGGGAAGTAGAACTTTTATGTAAAACTAATAAAGGAAGTCACGTATCTAACCTCACCGGATAAGTTAGCACAAATTCTCATTATAGACGGACACTATCCATCTATACGTATAGACGTATACCATTTCCCCTCACAAAATACCCATTTACCATAAAGTGGGAAGCACATGGGGGTGCCCCACCTTGTCCCCCCTACCCATTTTATTAGAGGTCTTTATCCGTCTGTTCGCCCCACCCGTCTATACCAAGATCTATTGATAAGTTAGTTATCACATGAATTGCAATCCTCATCTTCCAACCAAATAGCTTTTATCCAGTTCATATGAATTATCTTTTCATGTGAGTTTAAAGTTTTCGAAAGTTTTATCCTTTCACGTTGAACCAAAGACCTAACGATTTTTGTCGTGTGCATTTAACGACACTAGTATGAGCTTGTCTATTAGTTTTTTGCAATTTGCTTGATAGGACTAGAAATTTAGAATATTAGATCAAAACTGATGATTAGTTATTGCTTGAAAAATGTGAAAAATAATATTCTGAAAGGGTATGATATTTATTGGATATTTTTTTGCTTTGTTTTTGCAGCTCAAGATGGCGAGAAAATTAGCTTGATTAAGTTGGCAAGCTTGATAGAAGTGTCTGCGAAAAAGGGAACTAGCGAGATCAGCTTAAGTAGCAGGTTGTCTGATCAAGTCGAATGGTTACCTGATTCGATAGGGAAGCTATCGAGTTTGATCACTCTCGATTTATCAGAAAACCGGATTGTTTCTTTGCCTGTTAAAATTGGAGGTCTTTCCTCGCTATCGAAATTGGATTTACGTGCTAACAAAATCAATGAGCTTCCAGAGTCGATTGGGGAATTGTTGAGCCTTATTTTTCTTGACCTAAGTGGTAATAACTTGGTTAAACTTCCTCCTAGTTTGGGTAGATTGATTCATCTTGAGGAGCTCGACATGAGGTCAAACAATCTATCTTCCCTCCCGGATACTATTGGGTGTTTGACCAACCTCAAAAGACTGAATGTGGAGACTAATAATCTCGATGAGCTCCCTCATACAATCGGTCAATGCTCGTCCCTAGAAGAACTACTTGTTGCCTATAACCGGCTTAAAGCCCTCCCTGAGGCTGTGGGAAAGATTGAGTCTCTTACAGTTCTTACTGTGAGGTACAATAATATAAAACAACTGCCTACTACTATGTCTTCCCTGGTCAAGTTGAGGGAGCTTGATGTGAGCTTCAATGAACTTGAGGCAGTACCCGAGAGCTTGTGCTTTGCCACTACACTTGTGAAGCTAAATATAAGTAACAACTTTGCTGATTTACGATCCCTTCCAAGGTCGATTGGGAACCTTGAGATGCTGGAATTTCTCGATATCAGCAACAACCAAATACGTTTCCTCCCTGACTCGTTTGGATTGTTGTCACGCTTGAATGTGCTTTATGCTGATCAGAATCCTTTGGAAGTGCCACCAAGGCAGATTGCTGATAAGGGTGCACAGGTGTGTAGAAAACTTATTAATGTTTCCTAATCTTCTATTAGATTGTCTTACATGTGAGACGATCGTAATTTTTTAAGTATTCCTAATTAGTTATAGCTTTAATGGAGGGGTCTAACCGTCTAACTGGTAAACCGCTCTTCTAACGTTTTGTGAGATAGTTGTTGATGCATGCAATGCTAACAACCTTCATTTGTTGGATCACGCAGGCCGTTGTTCAGTACATGGCTGATCTTGTTGCAAACGGAGATGTTAAAACACATCCTATCAAACAGAAGACGAGCTGGGCACAAATATGCTGCTTTCCACAGTCTAACAAAAGAAAGCGCAGTAGTGTGGATTACGTTAAGCCGTGATTTTTCTTATGTCAATATGATTGATCCTCCTTTTTATTCTAGGTACGTAAAAATCATCAATCACCCCTCGCCCCCTCCTTAATGTTATGTTCTTGGCTTTATCATTTGTATAATTATCTTATTCTTGCAATGTAAACCCATCAATCCGTGAGCTATAGCTTTGAGCCTGACTTTGTAGGGTCATTAAAATAAAGCTAAAATACAGCAAGTGCACAGTCTCTAAGAACCTCCCACAAATAACGGACAAGGGGATTTGTTGTAGACCCGACGCAACTGATACATTCCAAACGACTTTTAGTCTGATACAAACCCGAGTTGGACCAAAAATGTAGACCGTGAAGTAGACCATCCTATACGAAACTATCTGAGCCCGAATCAACCCAGTCTGTGATAGCCTGAAAACACTTGAAACGATACAAAATGACAAAATAGATACAAAAACCTTAACCCCGACCTGAAATGACCTGGCCTAGACGACCCATGGCAAATCTAATTGGATGTATTGCAACCTTATTCTTGTGTCAACATCCTTACGAGACTGTTTCCGTAAAACTCAAGTTAAAATCCAATATCAAGGGAATGGGGAACATGGTAGTGACAAGTGACAATAATGTATGGGAAGCTCATGTGGTTTGTTTGATGATGTACAGGCAAATTGAGCTGTTCACATAAGAATCATAAATGAATGAAATCAGTTATTTGGCAGCTTAACACAAAGGTGGGCAACGCTGTTAACCTGTTCTAACGTGAGTTTGTCTGTCTCTCATATTGTACATCTTTGTATTTGTATTTCTCGAGTTTTTTTGTTACAGTTGTAAAGTTGTCCTACGAACAATCAAACCGAAAACTGTTACGAGTATAATAATTTTATTTGATTATCGAATTCAAGTGTATCCCCCTTTCACGTTTCTAAGTTTTGCTGTCATTTTGATTTGGTCTGGTGTTACGTTTGACATGAAATACCAGAATGTGCATCATTATTCATTATTCTAATAAGTTTATGTAATGCTTAAGTAACTAATTTGACCAAGGATGAAGATAACTACGGTTAATTTGTTAAAAGTCAACTTGATGACATTGGTTGTGGTATGGATCTTGTCTCATTTTATGAATATAAGAGAAGTACGGTTCATTTGTTAATTATGGTTGACCTTTGCAATTAGCGGATAACGACCATGATATGTGTAATCTATTGGAGAAGTATTCCATTTTGATAATTTCTTTTAATTTTGTATCCTAGTGGGTTGATAACTTTCTTGTACTTATCGCCTAGGAGTCAATACTCAATTAATAAGTCTCGCTTGTGACGGACTTGGATTAGTAGACCTGGCAAACGGGTCAATCAGGTCGGGTTCGGGTCGGGTCAGTTCGGGTCGGCTTATTTCCGGTCTTTCACTGATTTCGAGTTAATTTGGGTCATTTCGGGTTTGTTGGTCGGGTCTGTTTCGGGTCGGGTCATTTTTGGGTCAATGAATAAGAGAAAAAGTCATTTCAAGTTTTTTCGGTTCAATTAGAGTTATGTTTTGTCGGGTCCTTTTCGGGTTGGGTGGTTTTGGATCAGGTCATTTTCGGGTCGGGTCAGATACGGGTCATGTTCGGATCGGGTAGGGTCGATTTGGGTTTTCGGGTCACATTCGGGTGATGTAACTCGAGCAATTTCGGGTCTCGGGACAACCTTTTTGGGTCGGGTTGCTTTTACCAGGTCTACTCGTGACCGTCACGACCTCTGACAACCCCCCTCCCACTTGCAGCTTGTGACGAAAAATATCCATCATAAATGAGAATTTGTGATGCACAATAGGCCATTTGAAGAATGTGAGCCGCACGCCGGTAGATGCCCTAAAATTAAAATTGATCGACTTGATGGAGATAATTCATGTTTGGCTCATAACTAGAACTAGTATAGATCCCGCGCGAATGCGTGGTATTTTAGATAGAAATATTAAAGAAAATAATAATAAAACTGATATTTAACTTAATTTGAAATTTAGTTGTAAATTTATTATTATTAATATTTTGTATTAACGGTAGAATAGGAAAAGTTCAGTATAATCCAGATATAAATATAATATACTGAAAGCCCAATAACAGATATGATATAATAAAAGTCCAATTACAGATATAATATAATAAAAGCCCAATTATAACCAAATTTATTTAGGCGGGAAAATTTAGGAAAAGTCTTATTCTTTTAGTATAAGGGAGATGGGGTTAAGACTTGTGCCTTTCAGGGGCGGCCCATAGGTAGTGCAATTCGATCCTCAGCACAGGGGCCCAAAGGAAAATCACAAAATCTCATTGAAGACGGCGATATCCGTCACAAGTTTGTGACGGATACCATTTCCTCTCACAAAATATCCATGAGAGGTGAGTGGGGAAGCACATGGGGATGCCCCACCTTGTCCCCTCTCCCTTTTTGTGAGAGGTCTTCAGCTTGTGACGGGATTAGCCCGTCACAAGCAAGACGCTTTGAAAGAAAATAGGGCCTCAAAATCTAAGCCTAGTCCATTTCTTTGAATGAAATTAACTATAATGAGAATGACTCTGCCTTTCCCCTCTTTCTGGACTTATACGGAGTAGCCCAATCCAATGCTAGTCTACACTCCACACCTTAGTTGTATTCCCCAAATACACGTGCATAGCATTCATAGGCATTTTTTTTTAAAGTATGGCACATATCATATATTATATTAAAGCTGAAACCGGGTGCCTCTTTGGTTGCCACGTGACATAGTTATTATTCACTGCCACGTGTCGTTTCCATAAAAAAAACAAATTAAATATTAAACAAAATCTCATAATATTAGGTGACATGGTCTAATTAAGGTCAGTAAAAAGGTTTGACTAAATTTCTCTTCATTTACCCAAAATACTTAGCTATATTTACGTAACTTCATTCATGTTTGACCGAGAATTATTATTCTTGAATATATTTGCCTAAATTAATCCAAAGTTTATCCAATATAAATGGAAGATTCTCTATATTAATACAAAATATTTTCAAGATGAAACAAAACTTACTAGAAATTTAAAAACGAAATATCATCAGAATAATCTTTTCACCTTTTATATTACACTAGTTGTCTCTCCGCGCGCGTTGCGCGCGGAGATCCAAGACACGTTTCCATTTGTTGTTGCAGTGATTTTGTTTACGTCTCATGCTTACTGCATTCTCCTTAATGTGCCTTCTTGTTGACGCATTTTGTTTTGTTGTGGTAGCTATCCTATTTACGTTTAATGTTCAATGTGGTCTCCTTAATTTACCGTTTAGTTGTTTAGACTGTTGTAGATTTAGACGGACTTTATTGATTCGTCTTCACATATTCGGCAATACAATACTCACGTGTGTCCCAAAGCAAATCATCTACTGTACCAAGAAATTATAGAACTGGAGAACTTTGTTGCACTTAATGTTGTTCATTAAATACAAGTATTAAATTAAAACAATTGAACAATCAGTTTGTGTTGAATTTGGTGCATTTACCATAGGATGTTTCAATTTGACTATTGCTGTCCAAATTCTTAAATTTAAGAGGTTGTTTAATGCGCGTGGAGATCCAAGACGCGTTTTGTTTTGTTGTCGAAACTATCCTATTTACGTCTAATGTTAACTGCGGCCTCCTTAATGTACCATGTTGTTGTTTAGTCTGTTGTAGATTTAGACACACTCTATTTATTCGTCTTGACATATTTGGTAATACAGATATTGAATTATGTCCCAAAGCGAAGCATCTGCCGTACCAAGAAACTACATAACTGAAATATTTTCGTATGATCCATAGCAAAGGCAATCGTAATGACCTTTTACTAACAGATGCATATGTCGTAATTAAATAGTTATTATATTCGTTGTGAAGTTCTATAATCATTTTTAGTCGAACAGAACATTTCTTTTTCTCTTTGGTTCATTGTTCTATGTTAGTATGTTACTTCAAAATAAAAATACTTTGAGTCTCGTACGCAATTCTCATAATTGAGTGAATGAGTATACGAACTAACATTAATAATACATGGAGTTTAACTTTGATGCACTTAAGGTTGTTCATTGAATAAAGATATGAAATAAAAACAACTGAACAATTAGTTTGTGTTGAATTCGGTGCATTTAACGTGGGATGTTTCAAGTTGACCATTACTCTCCAAATTCTTAAATTTAAGAGGATGTTTCACATTGACCATGGATGTTCGAAATCTGGAATTGAAGGTTATAAATAGTCATATGAAAACTCAATACTTTTCGTAGAACCATTATTTCCCTTCCTCCTCCACCTGCTCTCATATTACAACTCCCATTTTTCCTCGCACTACTCCTCTATATCTTTCTCTTTCTCCTCCCCCTTCTTTTCTCTTCGTTCAAATCCTTCTATTTCCCTCTCCCTACCTCGTATTTTTTCCTCATATTCTCTTTCTAAACCTCCATCCCTTTCCCCTTCTCATTCCCCTCATTCGTATTCTCCTTCTTCCTCTTCTCCTTCTACTATTTGTCATTCTCCCCTTAGCCCTTCCTCCTTCTCCTCCCTCATTCTTCACCCTCTCCCCCTCATTCTCATCTTTCCCCTTTTTTTTATCTTTAACATTACCGCCTCCTAATCTTCATTCTCGTCCATCTTCTCATCTTCCTTGTCTCCTTCATATTCCTCCCCCCCCCCCCCCCCTCTTATTTCATGTCTCCCCACCTGCTTTTCTGTCTAGTATCTCTATAACTATTTGAAGAAAATGACATTCTGATTACGATTGTCTCTATTAACTAATACATTAATGAAAACGAAATTCATTAATTTTAATAAATTTTATTTTTTAAGTAGAGTTTTCCTTTTTTTTTTTTTGAATTTCTTATTAGAATCAATTTTCTTCCTATTACTAATACTCCTCCTCCATTTTCTCCTTGTACTACTCGCCATTTTTCTCTTGCCCCTTCCTCCTCCTCCTCCTCTTTCCCCTTCCTCTCCTCCTCTTCATTTTATCTCTGACGTCGTCCTCGCGTCCTAGCCACTTCCTTCTCCTCTTTTTCTCCTTCACTTTCCCGCATAATACTCCTGCGGCCTTCACTTTGTCCTCGAACTATCCATTCTTATCTTTCTCTTCCTCTTTCTCCTCCTTGTCCCTTCCACTCTCCTTTTCCTCTTGTAGCTTACATTTTTTCTCTTTTATATGCCTTTTTTCTCTTTCTCCTCATTCTCTTTCTCAACCCTCATATATTTCCATTTGGTAACGGTTTGGTGTGTTCAAACATTACCACAAGTCAATTTAACTGAAGTGTCCAATTATCGGAATAAAGAAAAACCATTTTACAATTCACAACCGCAACGTTATCTAAGAAAAAAAAAAAGACATCTTACAATCTTAAAATGGAAAAAATCCTTCCATTCGAGCAAGAAACATTATCGCCTTCGTGTATAAAGATAAATAGATAATAAAATGAAAAGGAATTAATAGCATATAATTGTCATTCAAAAATAGAGGCTCGAGGGAACAATTTCTTTACAATTATCCGTGTAAGTAACACAAATGTGTCTTGCTCGACATTGAGGGTAACACAAGATTCCTTGAGGATTTCGGAGCCAACAACAATCACAGAAAAGCAAACGTTCAGTAAGTTTATAGAACTTGTTGTCGTTGTTGTTTATAATTTGTTGTAGAAACAATGTCTTGCAAAATTTTATGCAAGCTATCCATCCATAACTAATAAACCACCCTCTTTATTTCATTCATTTGACGCCATTTTAAGTGTCGAAAGAGAATGGAAATCACTTGGTCATTATTTTAAATGATAATGTAGCACAATGGATTCACTTAAAGTGATTATTGGTGACATTTTTTATTGATTCTAAAGTTTCATTAGGATGAAGTAGTCATGTTAACCATTAAATGTTTATTTGATATAAATGAGGATAAATGAAAATAAGAAATTTGACCTTTAAGAGTTGTACATGTCAAGGATAAACAGTTTAAGACGCCCATAATCTAATGGGTTACCCAACTATACAAAAAAAAGAGAAAAAAAAGCTCCGACTCATCATCTCTGTCCAGGCTTTCATCTTTGGATCTTTTACTACCTATAGCCTCTAGGTCTTTCATTTCTACATCACCATTCATCCGTATCTGCAACTTCTCTACTAAAACGTAACCTGAACATCAGTTAAAAGAGTGTAGATAATATCAGGTAATTATGATATATGAGTACTATACAATCAAACATCAACGGTAGGGAACACGAAAGCCATCTCGGTCGACTTTCCGTTCAAAGCCGCAACACCTTCCCGAAACCTCTGATTTGAAGCAAAAGAGAAATTAGTAATATATACTCATGAACACGGATTAACTTCCATAGTGTGACGTTATCAAACAGGTTTGGTCAAAACACCATCTAATAATGCAAATTTCCGTTCTATGCAAATATGCACTTATAAAGTATAATCACGCAACGACATATAAGGGTCCAGATAGCAAGATCAGCTAATTCAGCTAATTCTACATCAGATAAACACAAAATCAAACTAATTCAGAGCACTAACTTGAAAAGGCGAATAATACGTACAACTTGTCCTCCATTCATTTTCTACCTGCATCTCCTCCCATTCATTCATTTTTTGCTTCTCCTTTCTTTTCCTCTCCAACACTCCTTTGGTCAGTTAAACTCGGACATCATTTTTTCTTAACCCAAATCATCTATTGACGAATCCAAATTGTTTCTTCTCAATGGCTTTTAGGTCAGCTTCAGTGGCTAAGTTGTTTTCAAATAAGTACTCCTTCAAGGCTACAATTGGATCTCTTATAGTGTAGTGGCCTTTCTCAGCTGCAAAGATAAAAAAAAATATAGTTCTTCAGAAGCTGCGCTACTCCAACTGTCCAACACTTCACTTTAGTTTTAGTGTCGCGTGTCGACATAGATGATACTGGGATGCATATTCAATTACTCATGCATCATTGGCTCATTGTAGTCCAAAAACCATCAAATTCCGTCATAAATAGCCAAGTTTGAGCAGAATTGATTGGAAGTACCTTTAGAAATCCTATAGTTGCGTGTATGCGAATATAACGCTACACATCTTATAGTTAAGAAACAATCTCATGGAATTTTGAGATACATGCAACTTAGCTAGTCCAAGATTAGCTCATTTGGTACGTCAAGATATACACAATCCGACCCACACAAAGTAAATGACTACTTCAGCCTAAGGCAAGAAAAATAAGACCTCTAGCCAATTTTCCGACCAAAACTTATCGAAGATTGCTGGATGTTAAGTTTTAAGTAGGCATTTAGATCTTTTCTCACAAGTCAACACTTTTTAGTAATCACTTCCAAACCAAGTTTTTACGACTGTGTATAAATTTGAGGTCTATTTCCGTCAAAATTTTTAGTATAATCTCGGGATCTGCTATAGTTGGCTCTACTAAAAAATCAAATCAGAGCCACTCGGAGAATAACGAAGTTGGATCGAACCTTCAAAACTCCTCCAACTACGAATGTGCATGGACGAATAACTTGACCAACAAAAAATTAAAAGACACATGGAACTCCATTTAATCATTAAGAGCCAAAGCGAACATATATATGGGATTATGGGGTACTATAATGGGCATTTTCACTAATCATCCATCCACACTTACTCTAAACAGCAAAGGGATCTCCTTGTTTATGCAATTAGCAATTCCAAGTCAGAGATCAACGTCTCATTTGAAAGGATAACAACAACTTGGATTCGTTAAAAAAAATGCAAGAAAATGTTCACACACACACTGATGGTTCCTGCCACACCATTTGTTAAAGGACAAATTCAATAGCCACACCTCAAATGACCTATATCTACTTTAATTCTGCACACATTTAGCGTTTCAACTCAACTGGGTAAGTATTCCATCTCAGATTTACCATCTATTCACTAAAAAGGATTCCATCTTTTCAAATGAATTCCATACCGTTTCCTAATTTTTGTTGAGGTATATCCTATCCTTTTCCAATTCAATTTAGAGTGCTTCATTTTAATTTTGTTGTAATTTGATTGGTATTGACTGGAATTGTATATTTGCATTATGACGAAATCAGTATGTGAAAAAGCATCGCACGGAACATTCAAGGTATATAGACAATAATATTTCCAGAAGAAAGTGAACTAAGTTTCAAATCAATCGATCAGTGACGGTCAAGTTCAAATTAAGGCGATTACAACAATTGACCAAGAAATAGTGGTGGCAAAAAATAGTGGTGGCAAAGACCAAGAAAATTGATGGAGGAAACGAATTGAGAAAATATAATTATGTAGCCGACGCACCTGGTCTTGGTGGTGTGAGAGTGAACAACAATAGTAGTCGAACCCATGCTACTCGAATACGGCATGCACGCTCAGATGTGCACACTGAAAATGTGAACCAGATGAGATATTGAACTTGAGTAAAAAAAACAACGTATCCTCCAAACCTTATCTTTTGAACCTTCCTTTTTGTTACGGATCTCCAAACATCGGAGTTTCCGTTTGCTCCACTACTAATACTCGATAGCCCTATCAATCCGAAAAGAAGAAAGCAAAAATAAAGCTTCAATTTCAATCTCATATTCAAGAATGAGGTGCCAATAAACCCTAACAAGTAGCACTTAATTAGATGTAAATAACAATGAATTTGAACAATGACCTTTCTTGCTAGTTTCTCCGCATTAACTGAAAAATTCTTTTAAAACCCGCAATGAGCCTGTTCTCCCTGCCAATAAGAGCAACTTAGTTCAGAATAAAAGGAATAGACAAACTATTCAACAAGAGGAACTTAAGAACATGGCCAAGACATAAGCTATATCCGCACCTTCATGTACTGAAGATCAAGTTCTTTCACGCCAACATGGGCATCCATTTCGAAAAGCTCGTAAAATTTGCCCATCTAAAACATGTAAATTACCATCAATATACTGACATTGCTAGAAAGTAGTTTGGTAATTTGATATAAAGACTCGAGTATGAACTACCTTAAAGAATATAACTTTGTCCATATGCTTTGATTTAAACTCCTACCATTGTCGCTACATAAGGGCAACACATTTCAAAATCAAACAACTTCGAATAGACAGACATAACTTCTTATAGAGGATCATTAAGTGATAACTTACCTGACCGCTAGTAAGACTTTTCAGAAATTGAAGGGGCAAGTAAAGAGTTTTCGGATCATAATGTGGATCACTTGGGAGTCTCCTCTTAGCATCCCGGCGATCTCTGTATGTGATGGGGCAGTGTAAAAGCATTAGATACATGACCTGAAGCAAGAAAGTAAGATGTTAAAAGTTGAGCTCAAACTTACTTGCCCAGGAATGGCAACTTTTTCTCCTCACGAATACCAAACCTCTCAAGAGCATCAGTGTTCATGCTGTCAACAACATTAGATACATGACAGCATGGGGCAGTGTAAAAGCATTAGATACATGACCTGAAGCAAGGAAGTAAGATGTTAAAAGTTGAGCTCAAACTTACTTGCCCAGGAATGGCAACTTTTTCTCCTCACGAATACCAAACCTCTCAAGAGCATCAGTGTCCATGTTGTCAACAACATTGGTAGATTTTGTCTCTACAAAATATAGTTTTTGATAAGAATAAGAAAGCAATCATATACAAGCCAAGAAACCACTTAACCAAGATAAGAGACGAGAGACGAGAAAACAATAATGCAGTAAAGCTCATACAATAATGATCAACCAAATAGATTATAGATCACACGACATAGAGACGTAGATGCATTCCCGTCTTTAAGTACAAAGCTTAACACCATATTATCAGTTCGAATTGAGGAACGGCTTAAAGGCTCTCCCATAGAGGCGAAAATGGAAGAGATACAGAATTTTATACAATTCCTGAAAGTCAGGTTCTAAGAACAACAAAGCTCAGAACTTCGACTCCAGAACATATATTAGCTTTTGTTCTTGGATCCTTGCTAGTAGAGGTCCTGAAGCATTTACTACCATTACTCGTTACATACTCACATATCCCACAAAAGACAACGTAAAGTTCATTTACATGTATTAGACCCTATTTCTTCTAAATAAATGATTATTAAAGTACACCATCAAATGAGTTAAGTATCCTCTAACACATTTTGTCTCGTCATGTATCACATCATTTCTCAAACTCAAAACGTATTTCAACACAAATACTTCTCGCCACAGCGCAATGATACAATTGATACCAACAACAGTACTGCAATCAATCAGGGATTGAATCATCAAAATAGCTATTACTATTCTAACTAATTTAGTTAGTCCAAAAAATGAGCAACAAAAATAACTCCGGGAATTACCAAATTCGACAAACATAAATTAAATTCAAACCCCACTATTAGATATCGAGAAAACTGCGTCATCGCTATACAATCAGAAATTAAGCAGCGATAGACATGAGATAATAAGCAGTTACTGTAATAATTTAGAATCAAAAGTAATTCCAAAAATTACCAAAACTCGAGTAAGAAATTATCAAAATCAGAAATAATTGGTTCTATCTTTATTGTATGATGAAGAATTTGTATCAAAATCAGAAATTACAATTAGTTCAACTTTGATGTATGATGAACAGATGAAGAATTTGGAAAATTAATGTTTAAAAGGAGAATGAAAACCCTAAATCTCAATAGCCAACCACAAGTACAAAAAAGTGTGGGGAGCAAAAAAATAATCAAATAATTCAAAGGAAAAGAAAAAGGTGAAGAATAAATTACCTATGCACGAATTACTGATCTACAATCTCCGATAAACCCGAGTGCAGGAAGAGTATGGAGAGAGAACGAAGGCAGAGGACGTAGTAAAGAGAAAGGAAAATGAAAGAGTAGAAGGAAGAAAGCAGCCTGAGAAAAAATAGAGAGCAACAGTGCAAAAACTGTGCCTCACGTGAGGAGCACAAAATCCACTGTCCTACTGTTCATAAGCTACCAATTTTTAGAAGTTTAGACATTTATAAGGGTTTTAGATTGTAATATTTTGCAATATATTTTTCATTTTATGCATTTATTTATAGTCCCAAATCTTTTTCACATAATCACTTATAACTCACATTCTTAAATTTTACGGAGTAAATCTTAAATATACTAATCTTACTACAGTACTAAACTACTACAGAACTACTCTGTTTGTACTTCACTACTTCGTACTACCATTTAGTCATTTACGGCAATCATGTTGAACAAATACCAAAAGCTTTCTTACAATTTTATATTGCCATGATTATCCACCCTAAGAGTTATAACAACATCAAAAAGAATGAAGTCGAAAAGATGGTCCAACAAAGAAGACCTCAGCAAATACATGGATAGCGATAATTTAGGTGAAAGAATGGAAGGAAATGAATTCTTTAATTTATAAAGGTTGAAATATTATAGGCATGGCGTTTTATAATGCTTATGCCCTACAAAATTGTGTAATTAGTTCTAATGGAAGATATTTAATCACAATTTTTATAATTAAGTACATGGAATTTATATTTGGTTAGTTTTTTTTTTGTTTTATTTTAAGAAAAAAACATTCTAATTTATATGAAACGACAAAAGCGGGCCTCTCTAACACGCCTACTTCAAATTACACAGGTTTCAAATTGTGTCGGGATTAGTAGTATACATGTTAGAAATGGTTTATAACGCATTTCTTTTAAGTAGGCCTGGTAGACGGTGTAACACCCCCATACTCCAAGTGCCTTACCAGGACCACTCAAGGCATGGAAGTGCTACCATCTCGGTTACCCGAGGCAATGATAATCAAATGACAATGAAGAAACATAATTTAAATAACAAAATAGTTTAAAGTGATTACATGATCAAAACCAAAACCAAATTTGAAATATGAGATTCTCAGACGGTCTACTGCTAAAACTATCAAGCTATAAAACATCGTCTGACACAACGGAAGACTTCTAACTGCCACGTGATGACTCATCCCAGCTATTCCATACGCGTCGTATCATACCCGCTCAATAACTGCTCACCACCCCCGAATGGATCACCACAATTTTTAAAACATTAAACAGGGTCAGTACTAATCACACAATTTATATAAACAACAACACAGTAAAACAAACAGCTCAATCATCACAGGTATTCTCCGAACTCCAAACCTAACTCCACAATCTTGACTACACACTAAAGTGTGTAGCCCTGCCAGAGTGCCCATCGCAACAGGTCACTCCTCGCCGCCAGTGGGGGACCGCAGCCGTTCCCACCTAAGCCCCGCTCATCTCCATCGAGCGATAAACCCAAATCTATTAATGTGTACATCCCTTCTGTGGCGGGTTCCACAGAAGGCGAATCATGGGCGTGAAGCCACTCCCGCAAGTGACTCCACTCAGCCAGGGACGCACCCCGAAGAACACAGACAGATACAATCAATCACAGCTACAACCAACAATCAAAGCCAACAACCGTCACAATACGAGTATGATAATATTCAACAATCACAAACACCAATCAACACATCATGGGACTAATACTGAGTAGGGAAACCCTACCTGGAACAGCAACACAATCAGACGGTCTCAACAGCTGTATCAAAATTCATCTTCTACGAATCGTCCTCCTAACATATAATCACATAATTACTAACAATCACAAAACTAACACAAATCCCCAATTCCCAAAATTAGGGTTTAAACAAAGTTAACTAAATACTATAAAATTGGTATGTAGATCTTACCCTTGACGCAAGGAACACTATGATGCAAAGAACAAGATGATCCGACACTCGTAGCCTTGGGGATTTGCCAACAACGCGACGAGAGAGAACTACGTAACTCCTTTTTCTTTTGAAAGGTTTAGAAAGGTTAAAAATGATGAAATAAACTGACGGAAACCTTTTATATCAAACTCGCGTTATTAGCAAAACCCGTCAAAACAACCCCGTAAAACACACTTACTCGATCGAGTAACTAACGTACTCAATCGAGTGCCGCTTACTCGATCGAGTACCAAGGCTACTCGATCGAGTACTCAACAGGTCAGAAACTATTTTAAAACGCAAAACATACTTACTCGACAGAGTAAAGCCCACTCGATAGAGTACCCAGAGACTCGTAAAACCGTGGTATTACAGTCTTCCCTCCTTAAAAAGAACTTCGTCCCCGAAGTTCAACACATACCCAAAAACAAACATACTAACTCGATCAAGACACAACAACCAACTAAGAACTCAAAACAAAACCCCAACCGACCAAACATGAACTCGTAACCCCAACTCCACCAACTATTCCTACTTCCACAACATGGCTCACGATATCGTACCAACTTCATTATATCTCTCTCGATCCTAACCCCATACACTACCAACACAAACGCTGCTAGCTCCGTAAAATATCATCCACTAGATAATCCAATATCAAGATACTCATAACATCAAACGGAATGTTACATTCTACCACCCTTAAAAGGAACTTCGTCCTCGAAGTTTACTTACACTCATAAACATCATCATGCCACTATCAAAACTCTCGAACTCCTAAACATCACACTACTACAAGCACGGCCATGGCCTTTTAACAGTATCATCCACAAAACAAATCCCTCCTTTACGCTACGCTAACACTCTACTTCCAATTATATTACAACATGCACAACCATAAAACTCTCTTTTATCGCATCCTACTCCTCTTAAGACAAATGTTACGTCCTCGTAACTCACTAATACTAAATCCTTAGTTATATCTTCTCATTATCCTCATCACCACCACATGTCAAAGATAACCGCCTATAACCTCATTTCTATAACCATTCCTATTTCAAAGGCTCTCTTACTTAAACAGTTCTCATACTTCAATTCACTCTGCACTCCATCTAACCAATACCGCAAAACCCTTAGCATAACCAATACTTCAACTCTTCCACATTACCGCAACATGACATAGCTCTCTATATAGACTATATAAAACTTCTATCGCCAAAAGCATAACTCACAATCCACACTTGTTACGTACACTCACACAAGATCCTCAAGTTCTTTTCTTTCATTACTGCAAAACTCATACATGACTTAACATGACACTAAATCCAAACACCCTACCCTCACTGTCCCAACGAAAGATTATGAATCACCTGCTGCTTTCAGATCATTACCCCACATGTTCTACGAATCACTTGCCATGACTATGTGCACCGATGTCTCATCTACAACAAGATCAAATGTACTGTAATAACTTCTGACAACTGTGTCCCATCAACAGAATATCCCTATGCCATGACAACCACGGAAACAAAGACACTCTCTTTCATATCATACTCTACCCTCATTCTCAAACTGAAACTGGTAAGAAACATCAGCAAACAAAACAACCGTCTACCTATTCAACCAAAACTTACAAGGAACAGTAGCAAACAAAACAACAATCTATGTGTCTAAACTGAAACTCACAGGGAACAACAACAAACAAAACAACAACTATGTATAACTGATATGTACTTTTGAGAACTCGTTTCATAATCATCTCGCCTACTCCACCACAACCGGTGACGGCATCGCAACACCGCCACCAACAACCACACCGCAGTGCGAAAATACCCGCATCACGACATTAAGTACCATGCCTGGATCACCACTCGAGGCACACAACCACATCGATAAACATTCCAATCACATATAATTCCCATAAACACTGATCACTATGACATTTCGAACAAGAAAACTCACTCAAAACCGTTTTATTAGATTATAACACAACATATTATGCGGAAAGAACTGACAAGAATCTCATGAACATCATCCTTACCATTTCACGGAATAAACATGTATCATCAATACACATACCATTTTAACTATACATGCCAGATCATTCAAACTATTACTTTTTTGAATATCATTCAATTAGATTAGCGTACCCAACATGCATTACAGAACATTCAAATAACAACTTTATGATAATCACACCATACCACGTCTTGTGAGGTCAAAACCTCACACAAACATTTATATATATATATATATCATAGACCCGTAATCACATCCAACCAGTCAATCCTGATCACGTAAGTTACCACCTGATAAAAGTTACCTCTCACCCGAGCTTAACTCGTATAAACCTCATAACATATTCTCCCATTCGTATATCCATCACCCTCTGCCAAATGTAGCCACACCATTAATACTCAACTACTAACAACCGCCTCATATAACCACATCTTATACTCTTTCATAACCATACTTATCAATCTGGTCCATACAAAATCAACCTCTTTAGAATTGTTACCTTTCTAATATACCATCACCCTTAACCACTAGTCACAAACCATAACAGCACCACTGTCCGGACATCAAACCTCTTACACTCATCTCTAAACATCATGTTTTCTTTCCTATCTTTGGTTAACATCCCAAATAACGCACATCAAATCCATCAACAAAATTACCTCAACATTCTTCCCAATACTATCCCGAACTGTATCGTCATCTAACTCTCCACCAAAATCTCATAGAGTGCAGATACTAAATCAACCTCTTACTCCCTTAATTCCACGAAACTCATGATTAATCACTGTATAACCATTAACTCACTTACTCTTGGTAGTATCATACATCCCGATGATTTCTTACTTTTATATCACATAACTCCGGTGAACATTTTTCTCAGCTTACTTTTATCCTTCTTTTCTCTTTATACTCAACAATTCCATTTAATATCTCAACTCCTTATTACTTCTACCTAACCCTTTAGTGCTCCAATTACCTTCTCATCGCTCCAAAACTCAAATCTCATTATTTTGTATCGATATCACCTCACTCTTTCTTACCATGGATCTTCTCTTATTATGCTATTATTCACACTTGCCACTAATCTATCCATAAAATCAACGTTCACTGTATACCACTCTTCTCAACCCCTTTAAAACGAACTTTCACTACATATATCCTTAACCCACACGACTCCTAACCATCTCCCTCCATAATTCTTTACACATCTCAAGCTGCCACTATCCACATCATTACTTTGAATCTTTTTATTCTCACGTTCCTTAGACTCACATCATCCCTTGCCCATATTCACTTACTTTTACGTTACTCAACACACAATCATATCACTCATCTCATCTCAGAAAACATGCTCTATGTCTCAATTAAGCCATAACGATCTTCCTTTTCTTTTTCCACTATCTATCACAACCACATATAACTCATGTCCTCCCACCGAACTCATACTCACCACAGATGCCACTCCTTACATCATAAGATAGGGTAACTTACGCATCAGGATCAACATACATATAAAACAATGCATAAAGAAGCAAGATAACACCTTTGAATTAAACATGATATGCAACGAAGTCGAAAGATAAACATATGACCCAAAACAGGGGTCACTAGATCGAGTACAGGCCACTCGATCGAGTAAATGACTTACTCGATCGAGTAGGTGAAAGTCAGAGACGTATATAAAAATTTTACTAGGGTTACCCGATCGAGTAAGGGGTACTCGATCGAGTACCAAGATGCACTCGATCGAGTAGGGGCCACTCGATCGAGTACCCTACGCATTTCTCAGCACTGTCCAGTTTTCGTAAAACGGTCATAACTCACTCATTTCTTGGTCATTTTGGGCGTGTGACCTATCGTTAGAATCGTAAATGAACAAGATATCACCTCCAATTGGAATCACATCAAAATCCTTTATGCATCTCAAGTTATAACAGTTTAAAGACAACCTCTTTATAATCGAAAAACACAACTACTTGATTTTTACTTCCAAACGACTTAAACAACAACAAGGTAGACAAAAATAACTCAGTACTCATAAAACCAGTATTGCTAATCACATGTTACTATCTTCAAAAGTCAAGCAACAACATCCATCATGCACATATATTATTTAACTTATTAATCATGTACTAACCGTAGGCTTTAATTTTATAACTTTTCGTAACACAAAACATTCTCATACATTACAAATCCTATTTCCATGTTACTAACGCAACAATATTATAAATCGACTTCATCATCTAAACATATTCATATTCACAAAATCCATATTCTCATGCAATTGACACTCCATCTTTTCCAATCAGTTCATCTATTTCAACCACATTCTTCATCTACAAGTGCATATGATACCACGGTAGACAATTATATGAACTTATTATCTAACTTTACGCAAACAGAATTATGTAAAATCATATCAAATCCCCTAATCACAAGTTACTAGTATGTACACATTATAAATTATTCATCCTGCAACATCATTATTCATCACATATTATCACATATGAAATACTTCCTTTTTCCGCCACATCATTCGTCATTCTCACATACTTTTCCAACTATTCCAATCAACATGGTAAACCAACTATCATCCAACATGCTTTCAACCAACAACATATAAAATCACACTTATTCATGCCACACATCACTATATTGGTACACAATTCACAAAATAAACACATAGCGATCCCGACTCATATCCCATGATGACCGGTTCAAAAATGTAGGGCGAGTTCGCGACTTTAGGACGTCTCCCAAGCCTTTGCATTAGCTCCTACAACTTTTACCCCGGGTTCATTTTAATTTGACTCCCTATATTCATTAGGTTCATTAATTACAGGTTTCAGGATCGTCGCTCTGATACCATTTTGTAACACCCCCATACTCCAAGTGCCTTACCAGGACCACTCAAGGCATGGAAGTGCTACCATCTCGGTTACCCGAGGCAATGATAATCAAATAACAATGAAGAAACATAATTTAAATAACAAAATAGTTTAAAGTGATTACATGATCAAAACCAAAACGAAATTTGAAATACAAGATTCTCAGACGATCTACTGCTAAAACTATCAAGCTATAAAACATCGTCTGACACAACGGAAGACTTATAACTGCCACGTGATGACTCATCCCATCTATCCCATACGCGTCATATCATACCTGCTCAATAACTGCTCACCACCCCCGAATGGATCACCACAGTTTTTAAAACATTAAACGGGGTCAGTACTAATCACACAATTTATATAAACAACAACACAGTAAAACAAACAGCTCAATCATCACAGGTATTCTCCGAACTCCAAACCCAACTCCACAATCCTGACTACACATTAAAGTGTGTAGCCCTGCCAGAGTGCCCATCGCAACAGTCACTCCTCGCTGCCAGTGGGGGACCGCATCCGTTCCCACCTAAGCCCCGCTCATCTCCATCGAGCGATAAACCCAAATCCATTAATGTGCACATCCCTTTTGTGGCGGGTTCCACAGAAGGCGAATCATGGGCGTGAAGCCACTCCCGCAAGTGACTCCACTCAGCCAGGGACACACCCCGAAGAACACAGACAGATACAATCAATCACAGCTACAACCAACAATCAAAGCCAACAACCGTCACAATACGAGTATGATAATATTCAACAATCACAAACACCAATCAACACATCATGTGACTAATACTGAGTAGGGAAACCCTACCTGGAACAGCAGCATAATCAGACGGTCTCAACAGCTGTATCAAAATTCATCTTCTACGAATCGTCCTCCTAACATATAATCACATAATTACTAACAATCACAAAACTAACACAAATCCCCAATTCCCAAAATTAGGGTTTAAACAAAGTTAACTAAATACTATAAAATTGGTATGTAGAAAGGTTAAAAATGATGAAATAAACTCCTAGCCTTGGGGATTTGCCAACAACGCGACGAGAGAGAACTACGTAACTCCTTTTTCTTTTGAAAGGTTTAGAAAGGTTAAAAATGATGAAATAAACTGACGGAAACCTTTTATATCAAACTCGCGTTATTAGCAAAACCCGTCAAAACAACCCCGTAAAACACACTTACTCGATCGAGTAACTAACGTACTCGATCGAGTGCCGCTTACTCGATCGAGTACCAAGGCTACTCGATCGAGTACCCAACAGGTCAGAAACTATTTTAAAACGCAAAACACACTTACTCGACAGAGTAAGGCCCACTGGATAGAGTAACCAGAGTTTCGTAAAACCGTGGTATTACAGACGGGTTAATCGGGTCGGGCCAGTTTGGGTCGGGGCAGTTTAGGTCTCTCATTGATTTTGGGTTAATTCGGGTCGGGTCGGTCACTTCGGGTTTCGGGTATGTTTTTGTTTTGTTGGTCAGGTCTATTTCGAGTCGGCTCTAGGTCAATGAATAAGAGAGAAAAAGTCATTTTAAGTCTTTTCGGTTCAATTAGGGTTATGTTCAGTCAGGTCATATTCGGCTTAAGTGGCTTTAGATCGGATCATTTTCGGGTCGGGTCAGTTACGGGTCAATAAAGCTCGGGTCAATTTGGGTTTCGGGACACATTTGAGTGATGTAGTTCTGGTCAATTTCGGGTCTCGGGTCAGGTTTTTCGATACGGGTTGCTTTTGCGAGGTCTACATTTATTATTATATTGTAATTGAAATTAATATTTAATCATATTAAATTTTTTAACAATTATTATTTTTGAAAATTTTTTAAAATATCTCTCGATATCATGTCATATTTTGTCTTTTTTATTTTAAAAAAAATATGAAAATATAGTTAACATAAATTTAGTTTCGAGGTGATACCTTGACTGTAAATTTTCGAATCATTGCGAGTTTGAGTTGTTTTGGGTACCGGGTCAAGGTCTACATGTTTAGACCTTGATAAAAATGGGTGGGTCGATCGAAATGTTAATAACTAATTATATTACAATTTTTAAAAACAGCCCCGTGTAGTACGCGAGTTTAAGACTAGTTTCATTGTACGCTTTTTCACTTTTCTTGTTTCTTTTGTTATTTTACTCGAGTACATTCGGGTCGGGTCAGATACGGGTCATTTTCGGGTCGGGTCGGGTCGATTCGGGTTTTCGAATCACATTCGGGTGATGTAACTCGAGCAATTTCGGGTCTCGTGACAACCTTTTTGGGTCGGGTTGCTTTTGCCAGGTCTACTTGTGACCGTCACGCCCTCTAACAACCCCTCTCCCACTTGCAGCTTGTGACGAAAAATATCTGTCATAAATGAGAATTTGTGATACACAATAGGCCATTTGAAGAATGTGAGCCGCACGCCGGTAGATGCCTTAAAATTAAAATTGACCGACTTGATGGAGATAATTCATGTTTGGCTCATAACTAGTACTAGTATAGATCCCGCGCGAATGCGTGGTATTTTAGAAAGAAATATTAAAGAAAATAATAATAAAACTGATATTTAACTTAATTTGAAATTTAGTTGTAAATTTATTATTATTAATATTTTGTATTAACAGTAGAAGAGGAAAAGTTCAGTATAATCCAGATATAAATATAATATACTGAAAGCCCAATAACAGATATGATATAATAAAAGTCCAATTACAGATATAATATAATAAAAGCCCAATTATAACCAAATTTATTTAGGCGGGAAAATTTAGGAAAAGTCTTATTCTTTTAGTATAAGGGAGATGGGGTTAAGACTTGTGCCTTTCAGGGGCGGCCCATAGGTAGTGCAGTTCGATCCTCAGCACAGGGGCCCAAAGGAAAATCACAAAATCTCATTGAAGACGGCGATATCCGTCACAAGTTTGTGACGGATACCATTTCCTCTCACAAAATATCCATGAGAGGTGAGTGGGGAAGCACATGGGGGTGCCCCACCTTGTCCCCTCTCCCTTTTTGTGAGAGGTCTTCAGCTTGTGACGGGATTAGCCCGTCACAAGCAAGACGCTTTGAAAGAAAATAGGGCCCCAAAATCTAAGCCCAATCCATTTCTTTGAATGAAATTAACTATAATGAGAATGACTGTGCCTTTTCCCTCTTTCTGGACTTATACGGAGTAGCCCAATCCAATGCTAGTCTACACTCCACACCTTAGTTGTATTCCCCCAAATACACGTGCATGGCATTCATAGGCAATTTATTTTTTATTTTTTTATTTTTTATTATTTTTTTTAAGTATGACACATATCATATATTATATATTAAAGCTGAAACCGGGTGCCTCTTTGGTTGCCACGTGACATAGCTATTATTGACTCCCACGTGTCGTTTCCATAAAAAAAACAAATTAAATATTAAACAAAATCTCATAATATTAGGTGACATGGTCTAATTAAGGTCAGTAAAAACGTTTGACTAAATTTCTCTTCATTTACCCAAAATACTTGGCTATATTTACGTAACTTCATTCATGTTTGACCGAGAATTATTATTCTTGAATATATTTGCCTAAATTAATCCAAAGTTTATCCAATATAAATGGAAGATTCTCTCTATTAATACAAAATATTTTCAAGATGAAACAAAACTTACTAGAAATTTAAAAACGAAATATCATCAGAATAATCTTTTCACCTTTTATATTACATTGTAATATTTTGCAATATATTTTTCATTTTATGCATTTATTTATAGTCCCAAATCTTTTTATGTTCACATAATCACTTATAGCTAACATTCTTAAATTTTACGGAGTAAATCTTAAATATACTAATCTTACTACAGTACTAAACTACTACAGAACTACTCTGTTTGTACTTCACTACTTCGTACTACCATTTAGTCATTTACGGCAATCATGTTGAACAAATACCAAAAGCTTTCTTACAATTTTATATTGCCATGATTATCCACCCTAAGAGTTATAACAACATCAAAAGGAATGAAGTCGAAAAGATGGTCCAACAAAGAAGACCTCAGCAAATACATGGATAGCGATAATTTAGGTGAAAGAATGGAAGGAAATGAATTCTTTAATTTATAAAGGTTGAAATATTATAGGCATGGGGTTTTATAATGCTTATGCCCTACAAAATTGTGTAATTAGTTCTAATGGAAGATATTTAATCACAATTTTTATAATTAAGTACATGGAATTCATATTTGGTTAGTTTTTTTTTTTTTGGTTTGTTTTGTTTTGTTTTAAGAGAAAAACATTCTAATTTATATGAAACGACAAAATCGGGCCTCTTTAACACGCCTACTTCAAATTACACAGGTTTCGAATTGTGTCGGGATTAGTAGTATACATGTTAGAAATGGTTTGTAACGCATTTCTTTTAAGTAGGCCTGGTAGACGGGTTAATTGGGTCGGGCCAGTTTGGGTCGGGGCAGTTTAGGTCTCTCATTGATTTTAGGTTAATTCGGGTCGGGTCGGTCACTTCGGGTTTCGGGTATGTTTTTGTTTTGTTGGTCAGGTCTATTTCGAGTCGGGTCTAGGTCAATAAATAAGAGAGAAAAAGCCATTTCAAGTCTTTTTGGTTCAATTAGGGTTATGTTCAGTCAGGTCATATTCGGGTTAAGTGGCTTTAGATCGGATCATTTTCGGGTCGGGTCAGTTACGGGTCAATCAAGCTCGGGTCAATCTGGGTTTCGGGACACATTTGAGTGATGTAGTTCTGGTCAATTTCGGGTCTCGGGTCATTTTTTTCGATACGGGTTGCTTTTGCGAGGTCTACATTTAATATTAAATTGTAATTGAAATTAATATTTAATCATATTAAATTTTTTAACAATTATTATTTTTGAAATTTTTTTAAAATATCTCTCGATATCATGTCATATTTTGTCTTTTTTATTTTAAAAAAAAATGAAAATATAGTTAACATAAATTTAGTTTCGAGGTGATACCTTGACTGTAAATTTTCGAATCATTGCGAGTTTGAGTTGTTTTGGGTACCTGGTCAAGGTCTACGTGTTTAGACCTTGATAAAAATGGGTGGGTCGTTGAAATGTTAATAACTAATTATATTACAATTTTTAAAAACAGCCCCGTGTAGTACGCGAATTTAAGACTAGTTTCATTGTACGCTTTTTCACTTTTCTTGTTTCTTTTGTTATTTTACTCGAGTACATTCGGGTCGGGTTAGATACGGGTCATGTTCGGGTCGGGTAGGGTCGATTCGGGTTTTCGGGTCACATTCGGGTGATGTAACTCGAGCAATTTCGGGTCTCGGGACAACCTTTTTGGGTCGGGTTGCTTTTGCCAGGTCTACTCGTGACCGTCACGACCTCTGACAACCCCTCTCCCACTTGCAGCTTGTGACAAAAAATATCTGTCATAAATGTGAATTTGTGATACACAATAGGCCATTTGAAGAATGTGAGCCGCACGCCGGTAGATGCCCTAAAATTAAAATTGATAGACTTGATGGAGATAATTCATGTTTGGCTCATAACTAGAACTAGTATAGATCCCGCGCGAATGCGTGGTATTTTAGATAAAAATATTAAAGAAAATAATAATAAAACTGATATTTAACTTAATTTGAAATTTAGTTGTAAATTTATTATTATTATTAATATTTTTTATTAACGGTGGAAGAGGAAAAGTTCAGTATAATCCAGATATAAATATAATATACTGAAAGCCCAATAACAGATATGATATAATAAAAGTCCAATTACAGATATAATATAATAAAAGCCCAATTATAACCAAATTTATTTAGGCGGCAAAATTTTGGAAAAGTCTTATTCTTTTAGTATAAGGGAGATAGGGTTAAGACTTGTGCCGTTCAGGGGCGGCCCATAGGTAGTGCAGTTCGATCCTCAGCACAGGGGCCCAAAGGAAAATCACAAAATCTCATTGAAGACGGCGATATCCGTCACAAGTTTGTGACGGATACCATTTCCTCTCACAAAATACCCATGAGAGGTGAGTGGGGAAGCACATGGGGGTACCCCACCTTGTCCCCTCTCCCTTTTTTGTGAGAGGTCTTCGGCTTGTGATGGGATTAGCCCGTCAAAAGCAAGAAGCTTTGAAAGAAAATAGGCCCCCAAAATCTAAGCCCAGTCCATTTCTTTGAATGAAATTAACTATAATGAGAATGACTGTGCCTTTCCCCTCTTTCCGGACTTATACGGAGTAGCCCAATCCAATGCTAGTCTATACTCCACACCTTAGTTGTATTCCCCCCAAATACACGTGCATGGCATTCATAGGTATTTTATTTTTTATTTTTTTATTTTTTTTATTTTTTTTTAAGTATGGCACATATCATATATTATATTAAAGCTGAAACCGGGTGCCTCTTTGGTTGCCACGTGACATAGCTATTATTGACTCCCACGTGTCGTTTCCATAAAAAAAAACAAATTAAATCTTAAACAAAATCTCATAATATTAGGTGACATGGTCTAATTAAGGTCAGTTAAAACATTTGACTAAATTTCTCTTCATTTACCCAAAATACTTGGCTATATTTACGTAACTTCATTCATGTTTGACCGAGAATTATTATTCTTGAATATATTTGCCTAAATTAATCCAAAGTTTATCCAATATAAATGGAAGATTCTCTCTATTAATACAAAATATTTTCAAGATGAAACAAAACTTACTAGAAATTTAAAAACGAAATATCATCAGAATAAGGTGAATCACCTTTTATATTACATTGTAATATTTTGCAATATATTTTTCATTTTATGCATTTATTTATAGTCCCAAATATTTTTATGTTCACATAATCACTTATAACTCACATTCTTAAATTTTACGGAGTAAATCTTAAATATACTAATCTTACTACAGTACTACTCTGTTTGTACTTCACTACTTCGTACTACCATTTAGTCATTTACGGCAATCATGTTGAACAAATACCAAAAGCTTTCTTACAATTTTATATTGCCATGATTATCCACCCTAAGAGTTATAACAACATCAAAAGGAATGAAGTCGAAAAGATGGTCCAACAAAGAAGACCTCAGCAAATACATGGATAGCGATAATTTAGGTGAAAGAATGGAAGGAAATGAATTCTTTAATTTATAAAGGTATGAAATATTATAGGCATGGCGTTTTATAATGCTTATGCCCTACAAAATTTTGTAATTAGTTCTAATGGAAGATATTTAATCACAATTTTTAATTAAGTACATGAATTTATTTTTGGTTAGATTTTTTTTTTTTTTTTTTTTTTTTTTTTTGGTTTGGTTTGGTTTTGTTTTGTTTTAAGAAAAAAACATTCTAATTTATATGAAACGACAAAAGCGGGCCTCTCTAACACGCCTACTTCAAATTACACAGGTTTCGAATTGTGTCGGGATTAGTAGTATACATGTTAGAAATGGTTTATAACGCATTTCTTTTAACTTGGCCTTGTAGACGGGTTAATCGGGTCGGGCCAGTTTGGGTCGGGGCAGTTTAGGCCTCTCATTGATTTTGGGTTAATTCGGGTCGGGTCGGTCACTTCGGGTTTCGGGTATGTTTCTGTTTTGTTGGTCAGGTCTATTTCGAGTCGGGTCTAGGTCAATGAATAAGAGAGAAAAAGTCATTTCAAGTCTTTTCGGTTCAATTAGGGTTATGTTCAGTCAGGTCATATTCGGGTTAAGTGGCTTTAGATCGGATCATTTTCGGGTCGGGTCAGTTACGGGTCAATAAAGCTCGGGTCAATCTGGGTTTCGGGACACATTTGAGTGATGTAGTTCTGGTCAATTTCGGGTCTCGGGTCAGTTTTTTCGGGTCAGGTTGCTTTTACGAGGTCTACATTTAATATTAAATTGTAATTGAAATTAATATTTAATCATATTAAATTTTTTAACAATTATTATTTTTGAATTTTTTTTTAAAATATCTCTCGATATCATGTCATTTTTTGTCCTTTTTATTTTAAAAAAAATGAAAATATAGTTAACATAAATTTAGTTTCGAGGTGATACCTTGACTGTAAATTTTCGAATCATTGCGAGTTTGAGTTGTTTAGGGTACCTGGTCAAGGTCTACATGTTTAGACCTTGATAAAAATGGGTGGGTCGATCGAAATGTTAATAACTAATTATATTACAATTTTTAAAAACAGCCCCGCGTAGTACGCGAGTTTAAGACTAGTTTTATTGTACACTTTTTCACTTTTCTTGTTTCTTTTGTTATTTTACTCGAGTACAATCTTGATCTTTAAACTTTTTATTTATATTTACACTTTATGTTAATTATTGCATGAGACTGTTTCGTTATACAGAAAAACGAGGCATTTATTATAAATAAAAGAATAGTTATTTTACAAAAGCGAACCATTTCACGATGTGAAACCGTCTTATTTATATAACTTTTGTTTTACACATGCCTAAAATAAATCTTAGCATTTCCTTCTTTTCATACTCCTTATATCTTAACTTTTCCTTTTTTTTTCTTCTCAAATTTTTATTTTTTAGTTTACTTCGTAAAAATGTACTGCGATGATCAATTAGCTTGGTGAAAAGTGATTTAATAATTTTCGTTTAAAACCTCAAATAAATAGCGATTAATAATTTTGGGGCCTCAACTTAATATTCGGAACAGGGCCTCCCAAACTCATGGGCCGCCGCTGGTGCCTTTCCTTGGGTTCCCCATCGTCTAGGCTACTTGTTTGTCTTTTCCAACTTTGCTCGAGACTGATTCCTTCGTCTTGCAGTGGAGATACATATCTCTTAGTTCTATTTTATTTTTTGCTCATAGTTTATTTGCTTGTTACATTTTTTTTTATTATTTTTTTTTCGCAGGATAGAGTTTATTTAGAGTTATTTGCTCTTAGTTTGTTGCTCTTAGGTGGGGTTTTTGCCATGGGAGAATCCAGTCAATGTTAATGTTAGGGTGAGGAGATAGTGGTGATGACCCGGAGCCTGAAATCTTTAGTTGAGATGTAGATAGTTGGGATGTATATAAGGATTCCTCAGGCGAAGTAAAATCTATGCTCGTGGGTAAAATATGGTTGTCGAAAACCACCGACATTAAGGCGACCATCAATACTATGGTAAGGGTATAGAAGACTAGGGAAAGATGATGGGTAACAAGATTGATTTTTGCTTTTCTTTTTACTAGTGCCCAGAGATACTCCGAAACGGCACCTCACCAGGGTATCACGTGTCGATACGATAAGATACGTTATACGACACGTGATACGTGTCAGATATGCCGGAAAAGGACACGACACCGGTACGGTATAGAAGATGATGTGACACTCTTACTTGGGTTATTGCTTTTCTCATAAATAATCATCCAAACCTAGATAACATCGTCGGACTTCTCTCAGATAGAGGGCGGTCGCCGGCGAAGGGAAAGAGTGGAGGCGCATAAATGGAAGGAGAGTTACTGTAAAAGTTGTGACTTGTTTGTGAACGACAGCGGCTCTCAAATAATTAGGGTTTTCATTTAAAGGGGGGGGTCTTTTTTTACCAATAATATTTTATAATTCTACTTTTCTCTTTCTTTGACTTTTTGATTTAAACTTGCAAGTGGTGCTGTGCTGTACGCCTATTTGCCATACACCTGTCTCTACTAAACTACTCATAACTTACTCTCTCTCACAAATTAACATATAATAATAATTAAACATATAATAACAAGTTTTTTCGTAAAAAAAAACATGTGGCATTAAATCTCCTTTAATATTTAGAGATGCGGTGTCGTATCCGTATTGTAAAATTGGTCAAAATACTTATTTTACCGTATCCCCGTATTAATGAATTTTTACAATCGCGTATCCGATACACCGATACGTATCGGATACGATACACCTCTCCCGTGTCTGAGTAACATAGCTAGTGCCAAATAAAATTCGAGTACTCAAGGGGAACCTGTAATACTCCGTATTTATAAGTCTTGGGGTACTCTATCGAGTAGGCCTTACTCTGTCGAGCAAGGGTAAGTTGCGTTTTAGAAAAGTTTCTGACCTGTAGGGTACTCTATCAAGTAGCCTTAGGTACTCGATAGAGTAAGGGGGTACTCTATCAAGTAGCCTTAGGTACTCGATAGAGTAAGGGGGTACTCTATCAAGTAGCCTTAGGTACTCGATAGAGTAAGGGGGTACTCTATCAAGTAGCCTTAGGCACTCGATCGAGTAGGGGGGTACTCGATCGAGTACCTTGGGTACTCGATCGAGTGTCCGGTTTTACGGGGAGTTTTCTCGGGTTTTGTTAATTATGCGATTAAGGTATTTAAGCTTCGTCGTCATTATTCTAAACCACTTTTACAAAACCTAAATTCCTGTTTAAGAGAGAAAGCAAACAAGTCCATCTTCTTAATCGCATTCTTAGCAATTCCGGAGTTCGACGGTCGATTCTTGTCGTTGTTCGTACCGTTGAGTTCCTTGCGTCGAGGGTAAGATCTATGTACCCTTTTTATTGTATTTCCTTTGATTTGGTTAAACCCTAATTTAGGGATTTGGGGGTTTTTGTGTAGATTGTGATTCGGTAGTGTTTGTATGTTTGTATGATAGGAGGAGGTTTTGTAGAAGAGCCTTTTTGATACAGCTGTAGAGACCGTCTGATAATTATGCTTTCCAGGTAGGATTTCCTACTCAGTATTAGTCCCATAATGGGATATTGGTGATGTGCTGTATTTGGTTGTTTGATATAATGATTGTACTGTGTTTGTGGTTGTGATTGCTGTTGATGGTTCTCGAGATGCGTTCTCGGCTGAGTGGGGTCACTTGCGGGAGTGACTTCACGCCCTAGTTTCGCCCTTCGTGGAACCCGCCACGGAAGGGGATGTGCACATTAATGGGACAGGGTTATCGCTCGGTATGATGAGCGGGGCTTAGGTGGGAACGGCTGCGGTCCCCCATCGGCGGGGCTGGTCCAAAGTGGACGTCGGTGATTGAGATTGATGGGATTGAGTAGTTGTTGTGTGTATGTGTGACGGTTAAGCCGACTGTGTATCTTATCTTTGTTGATATATATATATAAGTTGTGTGATTAGTACTGACCCGTTTAAATGTTTTAAAAACTGTGGTGATCCATTCGGGGTGGTGAGCGATTGCTTGCGGTATATCTTGGATACGCGTGGGATCTAGCTGGGGATGGAGTCATCACATATCAGAGTCTTTAGTCTTCCGCTGTGTTTATTAGAACAGTTCCTTTCAGTTGGTTTATAGTTTGAGAACAGTTGTATTTTGCTTACAGTTGGTTTTGTAATGTAATCACTTAAACTTATTTAATAAAGTATGTTTCTTCATTGTCTTATGATTATCATGCCTCGGGTAACCGAGATGGTAGTATCCTTATACCTGAGTGGTCCTGGTAAGGCACTTGGAGTATGGGGGTGTTACAGAACCATGACACTTTGAGAAATTCGTTTGATGTTTAAACGAACCCAATAATGACGACAAAATGAAATATACAACTCTATGTCACCTCCCTATTTGGGCTAGAATATATGAATTACTAATTAAGAGACGTTCGATAAGAGAATAATATTCGTATAATATCGTAAGATATTATCGTCTCAAGTATTCAGCTTTCTTGTATAATAAGTAGTGCATATATTTAGCTTATCTTTTCCTTGTTTATAGCATACGGTTGAGATGTTAAGATCTTGTAAGCTGTATATATACTTTGACCTTCTGGTTAATCATCAATAAGATTAATCCTTCTCTCATTTCTCAACCTCGATTAATCAATTATCATGGTATCGTGAGCAGGCAGTGATCCACGTTTTTTTTCCAATAACCCAACTACAAATACAAGATGCCAGGAGACGAGGCAAAGTCTATAGGCAGCAGCAAAGGCAATGAACGACATCTCATTCCAGTTACATCGCCTCTCTACCTTCATCCATCGGACAACCCTAATCTTATGCTTACGCAAACCATCTTTAACAGTGACAACTACGACTTATGGGCTGATGCCGTTAAGAATAGACTAGATGCGAAGAACAAATTAGGTTTCATTGAAGGGGAGGTCAAAAAGCCGGAAGTTGTTGACGGAGAAGACAACATTGAACTATTGACTTGGCGACAATGTAACGCGATGTTGAAAGCATGGCTACAGAATGTGATTGACCCGAAACTACATTCGAGTATCACTTTCTCGGTTACAGTTGCAGAGGTTTGGGAAGAATTGAGGGATCGTTATTCGGCTGGAAACGCCCAGAGAGTACACCAATTGAAGGGCGAACTCAATGAATGCAAACAAGGTCGACAATCGGTGGTTGAATATTACACCAAGTTGAAGACGATTTGGGACGAACTTGCAAATTACAGCAAGATCCCAAAGTGTACTTGTGGAGCAGGAGCAATGATAATCAAGGAGCGTGAAGAAGAAAAGGTTCACCAGTTCTTGATGGGATTGGACACGGTTTTATACGGTGGTTTGCGCACAAACCTGCTGATGGAGGACCCAATTACGTCTCTCACTAGGGCGTATGCTTTGGTACTGCGAGAGGAAAGACACACAAATATTACACGGGTTAAAGAAGAGAGGAACGAGGTAGCCATGGCGATGAAATCCTATGGAGCGAGCAGAGGCAGGGGTACCTTTCACAAGCAGGCATCAGACGAGGAGGAATTACCACCACCCCAGTGTAGTCACTGTGGTAAGTATTACCATGTCGAAGAAAATTGCTATGAGAAGCACGGGTATGAAGTGGTAAAAAGCCGTGAACGAGAGCGTGGCCGTAGAGGAAATGGCCGTGGACGTGGTAGAGGGCACTCAAGGGGACGTGGGCAGCAAGCAACCTTTCAGGCCAATGCCGTGAGCAACTCATCAGGATCGAAGGAAACAGAGGGGACTAAACAGAATTTACCCTTCACCAGCGATGAGATCGAGAGACTCCGTACCCTTTTGAGCGCAAGTCCGGAAGGTAGTGAAAAACTTTCAGGTATGAAAGCTAGCTTTGTTAATGAATGGCTAATTGATAGTGGAGCTTCGCACTACATGACGGGGAGACGGGAATGTCTTAGTAATGTTTGGACAGAAGCACCGTCTGTGGTAGGGCTCCCTGATGGTCGACGTATAGAAGCGATGGAGCATGGGGAAGTCACATTAAGCTCAAAATTCGTGCTTAAGGACGTGTTATTCGTCCCTTCGTTAACATGTGATTTAATATCAGTAAAGCAACTAATACAGGAAAATAATTGTCTAATAACATTCTATCCCGACTATTGTGTTATGCTGGACCGGGTTACGAGGACGGAGATTGGACGGGGTGAGCACCATGATGGTGTTTATCACTTTCAGCCAGAGAAAGCCGAATTGGTTAGGAAAGCATCATTGACCAAGGAGACTCGACTTTGGCATAATAGACTCGGACATCCATCAAGTAGTATACTGTCTCAATTTTCTCCTTTAGTTGGTTGCAAATTAAATTGGAATTCTAGTCATGCATGTGACCCGTGTTGTCGGGCTAAACAAACTCGTTCCCCATTTCAGCTTTAATAATAAATGATGTAGAGTCTTATTTGGTTTAATTCATTGCGACATTTGGGGTCAATATCGGGTGGCTAGTTTATCTCGAGCTCATTATTTTTTAATTATTGTCGATGACCATAGTAGGGCAGTGTGGGTGTACCTCATGAAAAGCAAGAGTGAAGCGGGAGAGTTCATGAGAACGTTTTGCCAAATGGTAAAAACTCAGTTTGAAAAAACCGTTAAAATTATTCAAAGTGACATTGGAACGAAGTTATTATATGGGCCCATGAAATACTATTAAGAAAAGAACAGAATAATTTTTCAAACCACTAACGTTGACACACCACAACAAAACGGAAGGGTAGAATGGAAACATCGACACATACTCGAAAAGGCTCGAGCTTTAAGGTTTTAGGCTGACTTACCAATCCATTTTTGGGGGGAATGTGCCTTAACCGCAGCTTACTTAATAAATAGGACCCCGACACCTCTACTTCGAGGAAAGACACCCTACGAAATGTTGTAAACAAGGAGCCCGATTTGACCAATCTAAACGTCTTCGGCTGCCTATGTTATGCTCATAGCAAAGACAAGCCTCGGGATAAGTTCGGAAAGCGAGGGAAGCGGTGTATTTTTCTAGGATACCCCCATAGCAAGAAGGGATGGAAGGTGTACGACTTTTTGAAAAACGGATGTTTGTTTCAAGGGACGTCAATTTCTTCGAAAACGAATTTCCATTGTCAAAGCCCGTTGAGAATAAAAAATCACAGCCACTTAATTATGAGCATGTAGACATTCTGGATATAGAGGCACATGAAATAGGTGGTAAAGATAAAAGGCAGACATCGTTGCAAGGAGACAGGGGGAGCGATGATATGTCCATTACTAGTGATGATGAAAAGGCAGAGGAGACGGAAGTGGTAGAATTGGAGACTGATATCAAGGATGGAGAATTGGTGAGTCAAACCGTGGATGGAGAAACACAGGCGGTAGAAGAAGAAGAAAGCTGGGACGAGGAGCGAGGGAGAAATTTGAACCTGCGTGGAAAAAGGATTACGTGTGCAGATCAACGAGAGTTTTAAAACCCGTCAATAATGCTCACCACGTCTAATCGAAGTCAGCTAAGCCAGGTACTCGCTATCCTTTAGCAAATTATGTTATTACCAATTGTTTTTCTTCCTCCCACAGAATTTTTTTGGCTGCCATTCATGAGATACGAGAGCCTCGTACCTATAATGAAGCAGCGAAATATCAGAAATGGCACGAAGCGATGAGCAAAGAAATTGAGGCGTTGGAAAATAATGGAACCTGGCGAATTGTCCAATTACCAAAAGACAAAAAACCCATTGGATGCAAGTGGGTATACAAAGTGAAATACAAAGCTGGTGGAACCATTGAGCGATACAAAGCAAGGCTCGCCGCTCAAGGATTTACACAAATTGAAGGAGTGGATTTCCATGAGACATATGCACCGGTTGCTAAAATGACGAGTGTTCGATGTATGCTAGCAGTAGCAGTGGTCAAGAGGTGGAACATCGAACAGTTGGACGTTAATAATGCGTTCTTGCACGGGGATTGGACGAGGAAGTATACATGAAAATACCTCAAGGTTATGAAAGAACCGGGGAAAACAAGGTCTGCAAACTACTCAAGTCCATATACGGCCTCAAGCAAGCAGGACGGAATTGGTTCGCAAAACTGACATCTTCTTTAAAGAGGTACGGTTTTGTACAGTCATTGGCGGATTATTCGTTATTTACATATAATAAGGATGGAGTTTTCATCGGAGTCCTAGTATATGTAGACGACATGATAGTTGTGAGCAATAATAAGAATGCTTGTGGAAAATTCAAAGACTTTCTCGATAAGAGTTTTGGAATTAAAGACTTGGGGGCGACTTAAGTACTTCTTGGGGATTGAAGTGGCACACAGTTCACAGGAGTTGTTTCTCAATCAAAGAAAGTATGCATTATGAATCATAGATGAGACGGGAATGCAAGGAGTAAAACCGGTATACACTTCAATGTCGCAACACCATCGTCTTGCCCTGGCAAGAGGGGACGTTTTAGCCGATGTTATGAAGTATCGAAGGCTAGTAGGCAGGCTAGTTTACCTTACCATTACGCGTCCTAACCTTGTCTATGTAGTACACACGCTATCCCAGTTTGTCAATGAACCACGGAAAGAACATTGGGAGGCGGCACTGCGCGTTGTTCGCTACATTAAAATGAATTTGAGTAAGGGCATCATTATGAAGAATGACGCAGATTTGCAAATAAAGGGATATTGTGACTCGGATTACGCAAGTTGTCCTTTAACGAGAAAGTCATTAAGTGGGTATTTTGTGTCGCTTGGAGAGTCACCAGTGTCGTGGAAAGCAAAAAAACAGGCGACGGTCGCAAAGTCTATGGCGGAAGCTGAGTATCGTGTAATGGCAGGGGCAACGAGTGAGCTGATTTGGCTCAAGGCATTTCTTACTTCACTAGGTGTGTTTCACTCGAAACCCATGCACTTATATTGCGACAATCAAGCAGCTCTTCATATTGCAAAAAAACCCGGTGTTTCATGATAGAACAAAACACATAGAAATTGATTGCCATTTCGTTCGACAACATCTCATCAATAATACTATCAATACTTTTCATCTTCGAAGCAAGGAACAAATCGTTGATTTATTCACTAAAGCACTCGGAGGTGAAGCATTCGACCATTTGCAGTACAAGTTGGGACTTGGTTTACCAAGTGCTTCAACTTGAGGGGGAGTAAGAGAATAATATCCGTATAATATCCTAAGATATTATCGTCTCAAGTATATAGCTTTCTTGTATAATAAGTAGTGCATATATTTAGCTTATCTTTTCCTTGTTTATAGCATACAGTTGAGATGTTAAGATCTTGTAAGCTGTATATATACTTTGACCTTCTGATCAATAAGATTAATCCTTCTCTCATTTCTCAACCTCGATTAATCAATTATCATTCGACGAGGCAAATATTAAAAGAATTGGGGCATAATTGGGTAGTTACGTTGGTATTGATGAGGCACAATTTCTAGAGATCGAGAGGGTAGTTTTGATATGGGTTCCGCGTGATGTTCGTAAACCTTTGAGGTCAAGTGTGGAAATTAAAATGCGAACAAATCGAATGCTCAATCTTGATGCTACAAAGGCGTAGTGTTAAGGCCAAATGGAGAAGGGGATTTTAAGTCTAATAAGGAGGACATGAGGTTATATCAAAATGAGAAAGCTAATTTGAGAACTGGGTAGGAATGCCATTTGACTATGAGTGAGGAAATGGAGCATTATGTCCACTGTAACGTTCCAATTAAGTCGTATTGGAAGGTAGTCATTCATGGTAATTCGTAGATTCTGCACTTAAAGGGACATTTGGTTGGGGGTAATAAACAAAGGAAAACGGAATCAAAGTTAGTGATTGCCTTTGTTTGTCTCATCACTTTATTATTATTTGTCTCACTACCTCTTTATCCCCAAATTTCACTAACTCGTTACTCTATTGTCCCTCACCCCACTAGGGAATGAAATTTGATTAGCCCATTGCCCAACCCATCAACCATTAACAACCTCATTCGCAAAGCACCACAACTGCCACCATACTTCTGACCACCACAAACATGACACCACATCACCCACCACAACCACCAATTAGTCTACTACGTCCCCGTCCTGAACTCCAAGACCCACCGTCACTACGACCTACTACAACCACTAACGCACCTCCTACCACCAAAAGTCAATAACCTACCAGCTGAAACCGACGACGACTCTCAGCCACCATCTTCGGCACCTCCCTAGTCTCACAACCGCTCACCTTTATTGAACCCACTACCATAAACACCCTCTATAAGCCTGAAAAAAAGCCTCCCCCGTCACCGAAATGCACTCCCACCCCACAAAAAACGCTAGATCTAGTGTTTTTAGGGGTTAGGGTGTGAATTTCGGTGGTAGGGAAGGTGTTTTCGAGGATCTAAGGAGGGTGTTTATAGTAGTGGGGTGGGGTTGTAGTGGTGTGGTGGGTTGCTCTACGACAACGCTAGTGTCCAACGACTTTAGAAGGTGAACGACAAGTTATCTCGGATGTTTTTTTGGTGGTGCACTACTGGTGCTTGGTGGTGGAGTATGAATTGGTGGTGGTTGGTATTCTCATTCTCTTTCCTTAGATAAACTAACCAAACAATAAGGTAATTTTGGGGTAATTCCATTCATTTCCCTCTCTTACCCTTTCTTGATTTCATTCCCTTTTTCTTAGATGAACCAAGCGCCCCCTTATTATAGAGATCAACATTAGTTCTTTTTAACAGGTTTTGTATTTATTCATGCGTATCTTAGATTTTTTTATAGAAGTTCAAATATCGTATAAAACTTATCCCCTATTTGTAACACCCCAAGGTAATTGAAGAGGTACATTGATAGGCTAAAATCACTAATGCTTAAAAGGATTGAAAGTACTACTCATATCAACAAAGTGCACTTTCTTTTATTGTCATCCATGCAAAAGAATTCCACAGTTAAGCGTGCTTGGCTTGGCTGGGAGTAGTCTTAGGATGGGTGAACTCCTGGGAAGGTTCCCAGGATGTGCATGAGTGAGGACAAAATGCTCTATAAAGGACCCGTGTTGATCTATGGGCCATGTACACAGCCTGGGGAGCTATCATAAGTAACCGCTCCCGACCCGGTTTGGGCTGGGGTGTTACAAGTGGTATCAGAGCAACCCCGCGACCGTGTGGCGATGGGAGCCAGTTCTTATACGTTCCTGGAGGCAGTTGTTATACGCTCCATTGTGATCACCCACCTAGCGGGAGAGGATTCTGGGTTTTGCTACCAGGCGCAATGAGGACGTTGCGTTCTTCAAGTGAGGGTGATTGTAACACCCCACGGTAATTGAAGAGGTCCATTGATAGGCTTAAATGACTAGTGTTTAAAGGGATTGAAACTACTACTCATATCAAAAAAGTGCAGTTTCTTTTATGGTCATCCATGCAAAAAAACTACACAGTTAAGCGTGCTTGGCTGGGAGTAGTCTTAGGATAGGTGACCTCCTGGGAAGGTTCTCGGGATGCGCATGAGTGAGGACAAAATGCGCTAGAAATGACCCGTGTTGATCTATGGGCCATGTACACGGCCTGATGAGCTATCATACGTAACCGCTCCCGACCCGGTTTGGGCCGGAGTGTTACAAGTAGTTATTTCAATATCTAAACACTTGTCATTTGAACTTATTAAAGGATTCTTCAATTAATTGAAGATTCACTTCAATTAGCATTGGATTTTTCATTCACCTAGTTGAATAACCTCTTCAATTATTAACATAAATTATTACATCCACGGAGGAAGAAGCCGACAATTAAAAGTACGTAGATGTGAAGGATGGGGGGCTGAGGAGGGAGGCATATAATGACAATAGGCATGAGACTAATAGTAGCAAGAAGAAGTGAATGGATACTAGACAGGTTATGGATGGAGAACATTTTTTTTTCTTTGTATAAATGTAAATATATTATAATGGTTAAACTGAGTTTCAATCACATCCACTAGTAGTTGTTATAACAGTAAACACAACAACCTAATTAAATAAACATAGTAAATCAGGTAGTGATAAATCTTTTATATATATATATATATATATATATATATATATATATATATATATATATATATATATATATATATATATATATATATATATATATATATATATATATATAGGGTCGGGGTCAGGTGCGAACTAAAGTACGGTGCGAACTGTACGAACTACCTTACATCCATATATCAAAGTCAGATCAACGGCTAATAATAAGTCTTAAATCACTCATATTTCTCTCTCCATCTTCACCAGTCACACTACTCACCACCCGCCCACAACGACCTACTTCACCAATGACCACCTCCGACGCCGCCATGACGGTCGCCTCACCGACTTGACCTCAGCTCCCGCCGGCGAAATCTGACGACCATCGTTGCCTCAATTTTCCATCCAGACGACCTCTTCTTCCTCTTATCCGATCCCGCGCATCACTCATCGTCGGCTCTCCGATCCCTTACGTTTCGCGCCGGCGATGCTCCCCGCCTTTCAACGCCGCGATCACTTAAGCGCATGTCGGCCTCGATGTCCTCATCGGCGATTTGATTTTTGGTTTGGTGAAGTTATGAAAAAATTGATTTTATGATTCCAAATATATAAAATAGAAGCAACATTTCAAAAAATCAAGAGTATTTGATGCTACATCGAGATATTTCGGGTCGGAAACATCAATTGTATGTAAGGATTCATCGGCGACGGCGACGTAGTTGTTGTCGGCGTGTATGGTTTTGGGCGTCTACAGGTCTCAGTTGTCTCGTTGACGGGATGGTGGATGATGCCGGCACGAACTGGGATGGCTGGTGACAATGCCAGAGTGGGTGTTGAGTCGGTGATGGGTAGAGGTGGTTGGCAGTGAGAACTGAGAATGAAGCAATCACTAGATTTGGAAGTTTCAATCTTTTCCCACCAAAACTAGAAGAAAAGCATGGAGATTTACGGGAATTGCCGGGGAGATTAATTGAGGCATTATTATTGAATAAAGCAGCTGATATTTGTGAAGCCATTCTTAACCCCAGGGTGTCTTCTACAATATCAGGATTAACTTTGTTATTTGAATAATCAACAAGTTTGATTGAATTTCCTTTTCAAAGCTTTTTATAAGAAATGTATCAAACATCATTAATTACCTGGTCCTTAATATAAGAAATGTATCACACATAGTTGTCTGCTTAGTTAAGTCTTACTCTCTATCCTTACATTGGTAGATCCTGTTTATTGTGATGATAGAACAAGAAATAAATAAGGATGCTTAGCTGTAATATGTCTAAAATAACATGTTGGTACTGGGTTGGATTTCAATATCCATGGAATAACCAGCTCAGCGGAGTATGGTTGTCAAATTAATGGGTATATTCCTATATTAAGGACCAGGTAAATAATGATGTGTATCTAGTAAGGTAAATGGGTGTATCTAGCTTACTAGAGATGTGCATCTAGCTTACAAAGGTCTGTATCCAGCAAGGTAAATGAGTGTATCTAGCTTGCTAGAGATGTGTATCTAGTAAGGTAAACAAGTGTATCGAATTAGTTAAAAACGTGTATCTAGTAAGGTTGAGGTATGTATCTAGCATGGTAGATGAGTATATCTAGCTAGAGATATGTATCTAGTAAGGAGAACAAGTGTATTTAACTTGTTAACGACGAGTATCTAGTAAAAAAATTGGCATCACTTAAAAGATTGTTGGAGTGTATGTAGCTTGTTATAGATATGTATGTGGGAAGGTAAATGTGTGATACATTTCTTGCTTCATACATAACCAAGAAAGATTGTTGGAGAAATTAAATAAAAAAAAAAGGCAATTAACAAAGAGAGAAAAAAAATAATTAAAGAGAGAAATCATATATGTCGAAGTAGACAAATTTTAGTCGAAAATGAAGTTATCCTATTAGCCTTGAATTCAATAATCATGTTTCTACGATTTTGGACATCTAGGTTGTTATATGCCTAGAGTCATAACTCTCTAATAAGTAAAATTGGCATCACATAAAATTATTTGACAAGAGTATAATTTAGAAATCAAAATCAAACTAGTAACCTGAGAAAGTACAATCTTTTTGTCCAAAATGCAAATAGAAAGCCGTCAAAATTTTCCTGCATGTTCAAATGTTCAATATTGCTCGTTTAATAGGAGTGTATCTAACTAGTTAGAGATAAATATGTAACAATTTATAGCAGTGTATCTAGCTAACTAAAGATATGTATCTAGAAACTTAATGGAGTGTATCTAGCAAACTAAAAATATGTATCTAGAAACTTAACGGATTGTATCTAGCTAGCTAGAGATATGTATCTAATTTGCGAGGGATGTGTATCTAAGAAGGTAAATGAGTTTATTTAGCTTCCTAGATATATGTATCTAGTAAGGTAATTGAATGTATCTAGCAATTTAAAGGATTGTAACTAGCTAGTTAAAGGTATGTATCTAACAACTTTAAAAATGTATCTAACAACTTAAATGAATGTATCTAGTTAATTAAAGGTATGTATCCAGTAATTTAAAAGAGTGTATCTAGCAACTTAATATAATCAAACGAGATAATTAATTCGTAGTTTAGTCACGAAGTCAGAACATGCCAAGAACATCAAATATACGGGATTTTCGGCCTTAATGAGTTGTCATTCATGTACCGGTTAGCTTATCAGATTTAATTGGCCAAAAGATTCTGCAGAAATATAGAAGTTTCTAATAGTTCATGGATGCATCCACAATTCATTACAAGTTAATCATTCTGCAAAACAAAACACTAGTACAGTAGTACACACAGTCACATACGCAACAAAGCTTCATCTTTATAATAGCATTGTCTGACTTGAATCATCATCTTAAACAGTTAATGAGACTTATCGAAACTTCAGCAAATTCTTAAAATCTGACCTTTTGTACAACAAAAATACTACTACATTGACATCAATTTGTTGCGTCTGTGAAGCTTTAATTGCAAGCTCAATTCATCAATAGGGAGGAGGTAAGATGCTTGCGAGAGGAGATCGAGAAAGCTTTAATTTGTTGCGTGTGTGAGTCACGACTTCTTAAACCACCACGCACCTGTGAACTAACATTACACCCAAGCGCCTAAGCCTCATGGCCGTCGACAACCACATTTGCCTCCTCTCACCACAGGCATGATGTTGGCCACCAAAGATATCAGCGCCAACCCCCTTATCATTGCCACAAGCAACCTCCTTACACCCATTTCCGTTACTGTCGCTACTCAACACATCAACACTTGTTACCGCAGCAACTCCCACACACCACAACTGCCCCTATCACACCATATGGCGCACAAAACATCAGCGACGATGTCAGACGACCACCCCACCTCCTACGTACCACTAGCCAGACCCAGCACCCAGCCCATGACTACATCCGAAACCATATTTCATGTATCCAGCAACCAATCTCGCCAAATTAGAACTCCAGATACACACGTCATCTGTGTACCAAATAGTATTAGCATCTGTACCTGGTAGTATTACGATATGACGCGACTTCCATGACCATACCCAAACGTCGACCACACAAAGCCACCACCCCACTGTCGTTCACTCTTTGCCATATCCATTTCTACCGTAGCACCACTGAGCCAGGTCCACGCGCCTCCACAACACCGTAGATCTTTTTTTTTTTTAAGTTGAGATTTAATTAATAGAACTATGAAAATGAAGAATTTCAAAAAAAATTAACTCGACACATGAATGATGGCCACTAGACCAACGCCGGTGAGAGCACCGATTACAACGTCATCCCCTCACCCTCCTCATCACCTCATTTCGCAGCCCTACCACTATCCACAACCACCATAAAATCTCTGTTTTACAAAAAGCTGTTATCTAATTCGTAGATCTATGAAAAATGAAGAAAAATTACAAAAAACTAACCGAATTAATGATGGTGTTGTAAGATTTCGAGCAAATAGATCATTTTTGGTTAAAAATCACTTTAATTTTAATTATGCTGTGACAATTAGGCCGATAATGGCGGATTTACGGTGGGCGGTCAAATTATGTCGGAGCTCCGACGACGAGGTTAGGGCTGACAGTGACGACATGTGGTGGTATTGGTGGTAGTAGGTGGGAGAGGTTAGGTGTTTCTTGTTGAGGGATTGGGTTTTATTGTTTAAAGGAAGAGGAAAGCTTACAGGAGGTCTAATATAAGCCATGGTGGTATCACCTCAGTTCGTAAGTTCGCACCGAACTTATAGTTCGCACGAGATCCTATTTCTATATATATATATATATATATATATATATATATATATATATATATATATATATATATATATATATATATATATATATATATATATATATATAAGCGAGTTAAAACGCTTTGAGTGTGCCACATGGTGTATTCAACGTTAATTACACACATTAATTGCAGTTAATTATTAAATACAAACATAATAAATGTTGCATAATTACACGCATTAATTACATATATGTAGGCTGATTACTACTATTATACTCGACTATCTTAAATGTATCTACACTACACAGAAATATGCATGTACATATGAATAAATGATATTTAGGATTGAAAATGTGTCAAATACCAATCTCTTCTTCATATTCATTGTACAGAAACACTCATTAAATATAATAAATGCATTGATAATTTGATAAGGTGTATATAAATATGGTGCTCCAAGTTTTTGATTTTCATCACATTCAAGTACGTTTTTTTTTTGTTCTCCTTGATATTATAGTTTAACAAGCTATATTATTCAAGATTTTCATTCTTTTTTTATTATCCCAACATTTTTAAGCTATGACGATACAGAATGACAAGCTCGGGGAAAATAACAACAAAAATTATACATGAAAATAGGTCGTTTAATTGACGATGCGTGAGAATTCAATGTTGCCTCTTTGAGGAGTAGTGAAATTACGCAAGGGGTGTATAGGTAATAATATTAATAAATTAAATTATGTTGATTATTTGTATCAATTATGTTGATTATATGTTGGTTTTGACTATTGCAAGGATAACTGATGTTTTTGAGAGGGAAAGATAAGAAATTGGTGATGATACCACTAAAAAAATAAGCACCTATTACTACATATTAGATTTTGTGTCCGTGCGTTGCACGGGTTATAATATTGGTTCACTTCTAATTATTATGGTAAGTATGGTTTCTTCGATGCATACGGGTAACCTAATACAGTCTTGAATATTTGAGCTTCTAAAACATTCTTGGGGATGTTTATTAATTAAAAAGGACTTGGTTACAAACTTACTTGAAACACTTACTTGCACGGGTTTCCTTCATTTTATTGATGATTTTGTGTATTGACCTAAATCTGTACAGATGTGTAAATGGAATTAAGTTTGGATCTATTGAAGTGGAAAAGTGTCATAAATCGATTAATTGAGCTTTGACCCTAATTCTTCTTCTCATGTTAGTCAATTTCCTATGTTTCTAAGGTATAAGATTTTAATGAATAGTGTAATGGATAACTACTGATGATCTTACTGGTGACCTTGTAGAGTATTGCCCCATTCATAATTTAATTACTCACATGAATAATGTTACCAATGCTCTTTGACAATATGCCACCAATAGAATACGCGGGATTGGATTATTGTAATATGTCGCGTTAGTGGTCTTGCTTAGTAATCTTGATGACATGATATTATTTGACATGAACCATATGTGAACACCTAGACGTCTTCATCCTTGTAACTTGATTAGTAATGTGTAATTTATATTGACAAGCAGATCCTGTGAATGTTATTGAATGTATTGATTGATATGGAGGATGTTTAAATTGATACTAAAATGTCTTAAGTTATTCAACGTGGCTTTTACTCCGATCCTTGGCGATAAACTGTAGCATCAGTAACTATAGCTTCCTTGAGAGAGCTCGCATATTGGTTGTCTTTAGTAGGATTTGGTTAACTTGAACGTGAGTTGTGGACCTTTTATTCTCATTCAGTTTGTTAGCGGTAATTTGAGAACTTTTATTAAAATAATGGAGGTTACGGGAACATAACCATGTTTAAGGAGGGTAGGATTGTAAAATCTTTATACCTTCATGTGTGATTTCTCAGTTTGGCTATGTTGGTTATGCTTTGGCTATGTGGGTTATGTTGGAGTATCATGATTAGTTCTTCTGGGTAATGAATATTTTCATGTTGTGTTTTCTGTTATGGTTAAACTTCGGGGACGAAGTTTCTTTTAAGGAGGACGGAATGTGATACTACGTTTTAATATTCAATCTGGTGGGTGCATTTCATGCTTTCGGATATGCGTTTCATAAAATCGATAGCGTGGTTGGTAGGAGAGGGTAAACTTCGGCACGAAGTTTCTTTTAAGGAGGGTAGACTGTAATACCCGTTATTTTTATTATATTATTATATTAATGTTATAATTATGTTTCATTTTTATATGATTATATGAATCGAAGATTTGGTAATATTCGTTATGTTATATTAATTATAAGAGCAAGTTAATGTTATGATAATGATTCGGTTAGTCGATAAATGATAGTTGTTCGAGCCTGTGATATCCCGTAATTCTCGTTATAGTATTTATATTATAAATAGGTCGATAAATATTTAATGGTGAAGTCGATAGTCGGAATATAGTTAATTATTAAGATGTTTGAGTCGAAAAATTGTACGTCGATATTCGAATTTATTTAATTAATAAGTCGATGTTGTAATTATTAATTGGGAAGTGGGATTTGTAGTTGATTGCTATGGGTTTTGGATCGTGTAGTGTATTCGCAAACTCGGGTTTTTAATTATCTTTGAGTCTAGGCCCGTATCGTTTTTTTGGTGTCTCTTCTAACGTTGAACCCAACAAAAAGGAAACCCTAATCTCCTATCCCTATTCACGTTAGCCATGAGTGTATGGGAGGCAGAGCGGCGGCGGCAAGGAGGGAGTTTCCTGGTGGTTCCATGGTGGTTCTAGTCGCCTAAAACGAGGTATACTTCTATTCTTCCCCTTGTCGTGTGGCTAGTTGTAGGCTATTTTGTTGAGTTGTCGATGGGTCGACCTGGGTAGGGGTGGTTAGGATGGTAGGAGGGGTTGAGGCGAGTTGATTGATGGTGGTTGGGTGGTAGTCGACGGCGGCATTGGTGGCTAGAGGGGTGTTCGACGGGTCTGTGTAAGGGCAATAAATTACCCGAGCCTGTGATGTCGTGGTCTGTGGTGATGCTTGGGTGGTTATGGGTCAGAGTCGAGGGGGTCAGAGGGGCCGTGGTGGTCGGAGGTTGTGGTCGAACACCACCACGGTGGATTGTGGTGGCTGTGTTGCCAGCTTTATGCGGGAATAGTCAGGCTGCTGGGTGGTGTATGGCTGCGGGTAGGTGGTGTCTTGGCCGTGGTCAGACTTGGTGGGCCAAGTCGACCATGGTGGTGGGTCTGGTGGTGGTCAGGCCAGAGGGAGGTGGCAGTCTCCGGTGGTGGTGGTTGTTAGAGGGGCTGGTTGTGGTAGTTATGGGGGTCAGAAAGTCGGGTAGGCGAGTGTGGGTTAGGAATTGAGTCTTTGTTTTGTGCTTCGGGTTTGAGTCGCGTGTCGTTGACGGTGTTACGATTAATCGTAATAATTAATATCGATATTATTATGATTATTATTATTATTAGTGAACGAATTTTTTATCATCGCTAAAACTATTGTTAGAAATATTATTGTCTTTATCATTATTATTGTTAATAAAGACGGGTTTGAATTTTAATACGAAATTGTCAATAACATTTATTTGATTAGAATATTTGTGAGATGGGACAGTAATTGGATATTATTTATATTATTAGGTGGTGAATTCCGAGTCGAGTATTTCTGAGCTGCTGGATTAAATTCTTATTGCTATATATCGAGGTAGGGGAATACACTGATTGAGTTCTTACGATTATAAAGAGTTGGCATGTTCGGTGATTATATGACATATCTGATTATCTTATTTATCTTGTTGAGCATTATTGTTTCATACGTTTCATACATTGCATTTGCATCGGAGTTGGAGTTGGAGGAGATGAGATTATTGCGATTAAGGCCCAGGCGGGTTCTGCAGACTTGCCCTGGTGTCCTCGCCATTTAGAGCTGGTATATCGACGACGGTCGATTGATATAGTCTCTGGCCGGGGATCGGTATGGTCATGTTCGGGGATGTGTGTGATGGAGTTGAGAATGGAGGATTATAGTATTGCATTCTTTATTTATATCGTATTACCTACTCAACCTCGCGGTTGACACTTTGTGTATTCATGTACGCTGTGATGATCCATTTCTTGGGAGCAGATTGACAAAGTTGTTGAGACATTTGGAGTCGGCGGGGAGAGAGCATGGATCACCTGACTTAGAGCTAGCCCACTTTTATTTCCGTTTAGCTATCGACTTTATTTCCAGTTTGAGACTGTTCCATTTCGATTTGTAAACATTTATAAACTTTTAATTTAAAGTACTGTTTATCTTTCCCTTTGTTATCTACTGCCTCGGGTTTCCGAGATGGTAACACCCTTCTTTATCTGAGGAGTCCTAGTCCAGGCCCTTAAATAAATGGGGGTGTTACAAAGTGGTATCAGAGCGAACGATCCTCAGGCCTAAAACAATGAACCCAATGAATGCAGAAAGAGTCTAAATAAAATGAACCCCAGATAGAACTGTTAGGTGCCCTATGAAGGATTGGGATGAGTTAGGGGCCCCCTCACACCAAGCCAGTGGCCCTTTCAGTGTCGATCCAGGAACCCTATGAGAAACTTGGAGAGTGGGGTAGCTAAAGAGTGAATAGGTCTGCTATGAAATGTACTAACTATTGTGCAGGAGAAGATTGAGGTAAGTAACAAATGTGGTACTGAGTTGGACTAGTGAAATGAGAATTGGATGATCATGTGATTTGGGTGTCATGAGAGCATGCCACGATGTGTGGTTTAATGATGGTTATGTGATAATATGTGTTAGTAGCATGACTAGTGATATGCGGTTACGTGAACCCCAAAACCATGTTATATGTGATGTAATGCTTAGATTCATGTTATATATGCTTAGAGTAGATGCAAGTCAAATATGGAAGGGGAGACTAAGTTGCGAATGTGTGAGTTTTAATGACGTGTCAACGGAAACAAGGATATATTGGTGTCTATGACATAAGGGAGTTCTATTGTGGTTAAGTATGGATATTTAGTGTAAAATGTTGGAAATAATTGAAAACGATATTGTAACAATTGGGTTTGATGAGCTTGTCAAGATTGAATTAAAAGTAAAGTAAATAGGAGATTGTGTTATATATTGGGTGTTGAGAATCATTAGTTGATCCTATAATTGTATATGTATATATGTGTAATTATGTGTTGGTAATTTACCTATGATATGGTCGGAATAGTAAGATAGAAAAGCGTGTGTAAGGATGGGATGATATGTATAATGTTGATACTAATAGATTGGTTGTTGAAATCGTGAGTATTATAACTAGTAATAAGTGACTTATTAAGTAAATACGGTAATAGGTTAACATAGGTATGTTGGTGACAAGGTCAGTTGATAGGTATTTGTAATTCGTGCTCGTAAATAGTAGGTGTGAGGAAGTTGTGATGATATGATTTGGTAAAATAATAATAACAACACCGTCAGTAAGCAGTAATTGAGGATTTAAGTTTATATATGATCTATATTGTGACATGAATTTGACAAATGGGATATGATATGAGTGAATGTGTGATGTTTTGTTGTTAGTCTATCTTTTCAATTTGTATGCATAAGATGTGGCACATTTGTGCAGTGATGACTACATATCACCTATTATTGAATCTCAAAGTTAAGGAATAAAGCTTGATGTTTGAAACAATGAAAATGTGTAGATGTTGGTTGGTTCAAGGTGTAGGGGCCTGGTCTAAAAGGTCGTAGCCATTCTGATTGGTGTAGCTATTAAACGTGAGTGTGCATAGTTAATTCCGAGAAAAATAATTTCATTTTTGTGTGTATTAATGATGTTTGACTAGTATGGTAACCTCGAAATTGTCATTGGTCATGTGGATGGTAAGGCGGCTCGGTTAGTTATAAATTTGTATGAAATAATGAAGAATGTTAATCTTGGATTTATTTGATTAAATGTTTGAGTAAGTCACGACTAAAACTGATTAATTTGTATACTAATTATATACCATGTTTTGAGTCGATAATTGTGATCACTATAAGATATCGTAAACAACAGAAGAACCAAGTTGTATTAAGCAAGTAGGTGTATATATAGCTATTAATAATCAATTAGGATTACCGTTGTTCTTTGACTTCTACATTATTAAGTTAATTACTTTTTGACATATAGACAATTGATCTGTAAGGGGGTTTAACCGAGAATTTTACAGTGTGTCGCTGATCTAAACTAATGACTTTCTTGTATTGGTTGTATGATTTGACTCTTGTCTGGTTCTTATATCCTTGATAAATTGTTTTGGTAACGGGAATATGTGATTGGGTTGGTACTTATTCTTTGGTGTAACCATGTAATCTGGAGTGATAATTAGATCCGTGAATAAGAGATAAAATCGGAATTGGACACCGTTAATTCGTAGTTACTTGTTTACATTAAAGCCGAATCGTATGTTTTGATGAAGTGTTACCAGGGAATGTGCTATTATCTAAAATGTCTCCAATTGAATGTTGTAGTCGTATTAGCTGCGAATTTAACTGAGTAAAGAAGTGCAACTAAAATCTTGATTATTCTATTGTTGTTCTATTGCGGTACTCGAGGCCATTATGTCGTGTGAGTATAAGATTTATGTTAAGAGAGTTATTCACCGTCCAGCATGAAAGTAAAAGTCTTGAAAATGAAGTCAAATTATGTCGTGTGAGTATAAGTTTAGAATGAGATTTTCAGCCAGTGTCCTACTTGAATGGTTTCATGATATTTGCTAGTCTGGAGGAATGAAGTTAGAACGGAGTCACAAATAGAGGGTTAAATTGTTCATGTTGTTTGTTCAAGTAACAGTTTGGTGGGTTGTGGTTAATTACGAATGTTCAGAACTGGGATATGTAATTTGGTGATTTGCATGAGTTAGGTGTTAACATGGTATGTTGATATTAGCATGATATGTAATGAATGTTTGTAAAATTTGGTATAGTTTAAATACATTTAATCTCATATTTCATTGTGTTGAGTGCAGTTAAATATATTTAATACCAGGAACGAAATTTTATGTATGATAGACTTGTATGTTGACTTTCCAATGTCGGTTATTCGCTTGATTGACTCGACCAATAAGTTAAATTGCCAATCATTGTGCGTTTGTCGTTCGTGAATAAGCCCCAAAACCATTGATATATTTCTAGAGTAATATGCCGCTTTAACTGGTTGTCTTCATTTTAGTGATGATTTTGTGTATTGACCTAAATCTGTACAGATGTGTAAATGGAATTAAGTCTGGATCTATTGAAGTGGAAAAGTGTCATAAATCGATTAATTGAGCTTTGACCCTAATTCTTCTTCTCATGTTAGTCAATTTCCTATCTTTCTAAGGTATAAGATTTTAATGAATAGTATAATGGATAACTACTGATGATCTTACTGGTGACCTTATAGAGTATTGTCCCATTCATAATTTAATTACTCACATGAATAATGTTACCAATGCTCTTTGACAATATGCTACCAATAGAATACGCGGGATTGGATTATTGTAATATGTCGCGTTAGTGGTCTTGCTTAGTAATCTTGATGACATGATATTATTTGACATGAACCATATGTGAACACCTAGACGTCTTCATCCTTGTAACTTGATTAGTAATGTGTAATTTATATTGACAAGCAGATCCTGTGAATGTTATTGAATGTATTGATTGATATGGAGGATGTTTAAATTGATACTGAAATGTCTTAAGTTATTCAACGTGGCTTTTACTCTGATCCTTGGCGATAAACTGTAGCATCAGTAACTATAGCTTCCTTGAGAGAGCTCGCATATTGGTTGTCTTTAGTAGGATTTGGTTAACTTGAACGTGAGTTGTGGACCTTTTATTCTCATTCAGTTTGTTAGCGGTAGTTTGAGAACTTTTATTAAAATAATGGAGGTTACGGGAACGTAACCATGTTTAAGGAGGGTAGGATTGTAAAATCTTTATACCTTCATGTGTGATTTCTCAGTTTGGCTATGTTGGTTATGCTTTGGCTATGTGGGTTATGTTGGAGTATCATGATTAGTTCTTCTGGGTAATGAATATTTTCATGTTGTGTTTTCTGTTATGGTTAAACTTCGGGGACGAAGTTTCTTTTAAGGAGGACGGAATGTGATACTATGTTTTAATATTCAATCTGGTGGGTGCATTTCATGCTTTCGGATATGCGTTTCATAAAATCGATAGCGTGGTTGGTAGGAGAGGGTGAACTTCGGGACGAAGTTTCTTTTAAGGAGGGTAGACTGTAATACCTGTTATTTTTATTATATTATTATATTAATGTTATAATTATGTTTCATTTTTATATGATTATATGAATCGAAGATTTGGTAATATTCGTTATGTTATATTAATTATAAGAGCAAGTTAATGTTATGATAATGATTCGGTTAGTCTATAAATGATAGTTGTTCAAGCCTGTGATATCCCGTAATTCTCGTTATAGTATTTATATTATAAATAGGTCGATAAATATTTAATGGTGAAGTCGATAGTCGGAATATAGTTAATTATTAAGATGTTTGAGTCGAAAAATTGTACGTCGATATTCGAATTTATTTAATTAATAAGTCGATGTTGTAATTATTAATTGAGAAGTGGGATTCGTAGTTGATTGCTATGGGGTTTGGATCGTGTAGTGTATTCGCAAACTCGGGTTTTTAATTATCTTTGAGTCTAGGCCCGTATCGTTTTTTTGGTGTCTCTTCTTACGTTGAACCCAACAAAAAGGAAACCCTAATCTCCTATCCCTATTCACGTTAGCCATGAGTGTATGGGAGGCAGAGCGGCGACGGCAAGGAGGGAGTTTCCTGGTGGTTCCATGGTGGTTTAATGGTGGTTCTAGTCGCCTAAAACGAGGTATACTTCTATTCTTCCCCTTGTCGTGTGGCTAGTTATAGGCTGTTTTGTTGAGTTGTCGATGGGTCGACCTGGGTAGGGGTGGTTAGGATGGTAGGAGGGGTTGAGGCGAGTTGATTGATGGTGGTTGGGTGGTAGTCGACGACGGCAGTGGTGGCTAGAGGGGTGTTCGACGGGTCTGTGTAAGGGCAATAAATTACTCGAGCCTGTGATGTCGTGGTCTGTGGTGATGCTTGGGTGGTTATGGGTCAGAGTCGAGGGGGTCAGAGGGGCCGTGGTGGTCGGAGGTTGTGGTCGAACACCACCACGGTGGATTGTGGTGGCTGTGTTGGCAGCTTTATGCGGGAATAGTCAGGCTGTTGGGTGGTGTATGGCTGCGGGTAGGTGGTGTCTTGGCCGTGGTCAGACTTGGTGGGCCAAGTTGACCACGGTGGTGGGTCTGGTGACTGTCAGGCCAGAGGGAGGTGGCAGTCTCCGGTGGTGGTGGTTGTTAGAGGGGTTGGTTGTGGTAGCTATGGGGGTCAGAAAGTCGGGTAGGCGAGTGTGGGTTAGGAATTGAGTCTTTGTTTTGTGCTTCGGGTTTGAGTCGTGTGTCGTTGACGGTGTTACGATTAATCGTAATAATTAATATCGATATTATTATGATTATTATTATTATTATTATTATTATTATTAGTGAACGAATTTTTTATCATCGCTAAAACTATTGTTAGAAATATTATTGTCTTTATCATTATTATTGTTAATAAAGACGGGTTTGAATTTTAATACGAAATTGTCAATAACATTTATTTGATTAGAATATTTGTGAGATGGGACAGTAATTGGATATTATTTAAATTCTTAGGTGGGGAATTCCGAGTCGAGTATTTCTGAGCTGCTGGATTAAATTCTTATTGCTATATATCGAGGTAGGGGAATACACTGATTGAGTTCTTACGATTATAAAGAGTTGGCATGTTCGGTGATTATATGACATATCTGATTATCTTATTTATCTTGTTGAGCATTATTGTTTCATACGTTTCATACATTGCATTTGCATCGGAGTTGGAGTTGGAGGAGATGAGATTATTGCGATTAAGGCCCAAAGCGGGTTCTCAGGACTTGCCCTGGTGTCCTCACCATTTAGGCCGGTATATCGACGACGGTCGATTGATATAGTCTGCCGGGGATCGGTATGGTGGCGTTCGGGTATGTGTGTGATGGAGTTGAGAATGGAGGATTATAGTATTGCATTCTTTATTTATATCGTATTACCTACTCAACCTCGCGGTTGACCACCGTGTATTCATGTACGCCCGTGATGATCCATTTACTTGGGAGCAGATTGACAAAGTTGTTAAGACATTTGGAGCCGGCGGGGAGAGAGCATGGATCACTTGACTTAGAGCTAGCCCACTTTTATTTCCGTTTAGCTATCGAGACTTTATTTCCGTTTTGAGACTGTTCCATTTCATTGTAAACATTTATAAACTTTTAATTTAAAGTACTGTTTATCTTTCCCTTTGTTATCTACTGCCTCGGGTTTCCGAGATGGTAACACCCTTCTTTATCTGAGGAGTCCTAGTCCAGGCCCTTAAATAAATGGGGGTGTTACAATAGGAATAGATAGTGAAAAATTTGAGAATGATTGTATTAGTTGTGGTGTGAGTTAATGTAGTTTTATGTACATTGTGGAAAGGAGCGTAAGAGTATTTAATGTGGGATACCGTAGATATAGATAATCATGGACACTGATCCGAATTAATTTGAGAATGATTCTATTAGTTGTCATTATTATTCAAAAAAGCAATGGGTAAGAGAGACACTGATCCGAATTAATTCCTAGGGGAGATTAGATATAGATAATCATGGAGTACCATAAAATAACAGTTTCGCCGAGTCCAATTTCATGCACCTGAAAATACGAAGGAAAACAATTAGCGATAATTAATATGCAAGAAATAATTACTTAGTATATCAATAATATTATGATTTTGGGCAACACTAAATTGCGTTTCATTCGAACTGATACGGTACATCGTCAAACTTGAGCCAACACCTTAATTATCCAGTAAATCAATGTATATATATTAATTAGCTATAGCAAAACCAAAAAAAATTGATACAATATATGATATTAGTGCAACAACAACAAAGAAATTAGTAGGCACAAGTAAAACTAACAAACTGAATAATTAATATGCAATTTAACGTGGAACGAAGAATGTCATAGTTGTTGCTAATAATATTAGTGTCACCACCATCTCGAATTATTTACCATAATCAAGTTGAGTAGCCTTATTAAGATGATTCCATTAGAGTACCTGCCAATATATAGGATGAATGGCCATGCATAAAAAAAAATCGAATACAAATTATATAGTAAAATTAGGTCTACGAATTAGCAATGCAAATAGTAACTAAACGACACTCAATCCACTATCTTGTACATGACATTGCAGTTTGGAGGTATCAATTCCACAGTAGCTGATCATGCAAGTCGTCATCGTCATTCTGCTTATATAGTAGTATATACCATCTGATATTGCGTCTAAACATGGCCTTATGATTCAAGATGGGGGTACCACGGGAAGTAGTGTGGGTTTCCGAGAGGGGCTTAGTAACGCCGTTTTTGAGATGGCCTCATCGGCAAATACCCATTTGGAGAAAGCAAGACAATTGGCTAAAACTGTACCTTCTGAAGCTGTCCTTGTGCTCCTCCCAGCTGTTCCAACTCAAGTTCTCTTGGATTCTCTCAGACGCGTTAATTTTGATGTCTTTGAGTCATAAAAAAATACAAACTACAAATTACAATAAGAACAACAATATCACGTTTAATTTTTTGAGCAGATGGAGGTATATATAAAATTTTTGAGTTTTTATTTGCTAAAATTCATAACATAATTAAATGTTTTATTATTATTTATTACAAATTATCTTTTTGAGGTTTATTAATTAAGAGTAGCTGAAGCATGCACAAATACGCTTATTATAAAACTCAATCTTTTTATAATTTACTCTCTTTATCTTATTTAAATTTTATCATTAATATTTTTTAATTCCTCTATTATTTATCTATTTAACGCGTTTCATTAAAGTTGGAGTCTCTAGAATTGCCTGAAAAAAACCTCTTATATATATATATATATATATATATATATATATATATATATATATATTGATTTACTTACCACCCAAAATGTATGTCCATATCTTATTCACGTACTTTTAACTAGTATAGATCCCGCACAAATGCGCGGTTTTTTAGATAAGAATATTAGAGAATTTAATAATTATACTATTGATATTTAACTCCATTTGAAATTTAATTATAAAATTTACTATTAGTAATTTTGTATTAAGAGCTAGAAAAGAGATTGTCCAATACTTTTACTCCGCCGTTTAAGATTGTCGATTTTACTAAAATTATTTTATTAACTCTGTTTTAAGAAAATATTGTTTTTAATTATATCACTATATCCACTAAAGGTGTTACATAAACAATTAAAAAAAAGTAACCAAAATTAAGTTTTCATATATAGTATAGAGCAAAGATGGATATTAAGTTAAAGTGTAAAAAAATATATCATAAGTTTTTCTTTTTAGAAGTAATAACAATTTATGAATACTATCAATCCATAGTACGTTTATATCAAAAGATATAATAATAGAATTAATTAGAAAATATTTCATAAAAAAAAGTTCTTGGTCATAATATTTAGTTTTAAAAATAATAATAATAAAATATTTATATCACGTTGTACATATAATTAGTGCGATTTCATGTATGTAACAAAATAAGAATATCCGTTAATATGTCTATGCAAAAGTTAAAAGAATATTATCCTCTTTTTTAAATGGTATAGAATTATTTATTGTATGAAATTAATTAGTATGGTCCAGTTGTAAATATGATATTATGAAGCCCATTTATAGCTTAAGTCGAAATTAATCAGGATCAATGTTGTCAGGATCGGGATTCTACTTTGAATCGATGGGGAGGGTAGAATCGAATCGGTGGAATCAGATCGTAGAATCGTAAGATTCTACAATTTCACTAAATATAGTTTTTTATTTGGTAAAAATCTATAATTGAAGATCAAAACACTTATTTATACCAAAAATCTTGATAATTAATGAGTTTTGTATCATTTCATGAACATGTTTCTACAAATGAGATGAAATTTGGATTTTACGATGTCGTTATATAAAAATTTATTTTAATATGTTTACTATGGAGTCGGATCGTAGGATCGTAAGATCGTAGAATCGTATTATGATCATACCTCTAGAAAATTTCAAATAGATAGGATCGTAAGATTCTACAAACATGATAGAATCGTAGGATCCGGGATCGGACAACATTTTTGGATCGTAAAATCGTAGAATCATAGGATCGAATCGGGATTCTGACAACAATGATCAGGATGGCCCAGTTGTATATATGATGTTATGAAGCCCATTTACAGTTTAAGGGAGATTTGCATTTAAGTGATGAACACATCGAGTTTATGTACTTTTATTTTTCCTATTATTCAGTTACGAAGAATGCATATGAACAACAACCTGGCCGTTAAGACACGAACGATATTATCTAGCTTAGTAGATTACTCTCTTTCATTCATCACAATCATTTGTTTACAATTAATTTTAATAAAAATACTCATGGCAAAAAAATATAAACAGTTAACAATGGGACGAAGGGACAAATAAAATGCAGAGTAGTATGAGAGTATATGCATTGTTGCGCTAAACATAAAGTAATTACGCTTTTTTACTACTCCGATTTAGTCCATGGAGAATAAATGACATGTTAGTATGCCGAAATCAAAATTGGTATACCGTAATCCTTGAACAGGCTCCGAAATCCTGATTAGTCGGCCCAATGTGATTCGGATTACCGGATGGTTTAGACCAAAAAAAAAAAATTAGAGTAAAATTTGTTACTTAGGAAAGTATGTAAAAATTAAAATTAAAATTATCTTATACTTTGTATAAAGTAGTTTATATGATAAATGTAAAATATATACATTTGTATGTAATTCTATGTATATAATACTAGATTTTATGTCCGTGCGTTGCACGGTAACTAATTAATATCTTGTTTTTAGGTGAGATTATGAAAAATGTACAAAAATATTCGAGGAATTCTCACATTGGGTTCTAACTTGTGGCATTGATGTAAATTAAATTCTTAAGTCTAGGTTGGTATTTGGATGAGCACAAAATCTCATTGAAGACAGCGATATCCGTCACAAGCTTGTGACGGATACCATTTTCTCTCACAAAATATCTATGAGAGGTGAGTGGGGAAGCACATGGGGGATGCCCCACCTTGTCCCCTCTCCCTTTTTCTAAGAAGTCTTCAGCTTGTGACGGGATTAGCCCGTCACAAGCAAGACGCTTTGTTGTATGAGATATAAGTAAGGATGCCAATGGGTGGGATAGGGATGGGGTAAAGCCATATCCATACTCATAAGTAGTGAGTCATATCCATTTACTTTATGGTCACCCATAGGCCATATCCCACCCTTATCCATTTAACATTTTTTCATCCATCCATATCCATATTCACGGGGTGAAACGGGCACCCGTTAGATATTTTCGCGCTTTTAAAATTTAATGGCGGTTTTCTAACGTATGCCATAGGTGCACACGTTAATAAACAAAATAAAGAAAGATTGTTGAAAATATATTATGAAAAATACTACACTCTTTTTTTTGAGGTCACAAAATCATAATTTCCAAAACAGAGTGTTATATAAAGTTTCGTAAATCGGTTTTTCTAACATGTGCCCAATGGGCACATGTTAATAGTTTGTTTTGGCATAGGTTAAGCATCTATTTTTGTTATCCTATAATTTAGTTGATTTGATTCTTTTAATTGCCTTAATTAATTATTTCTTTCTCTCTCCTATCTAATATTCTATCTTCTCTCAATATTTATTTTTTTTTTCTACCTACCCATGAATTGGTTATACGTAGCAGCAATATACTCCTTTTCAATTTTTTCCATCTTTCATGCTTTAGATTTATAATGTACTGTATACCCAATAAATCAGACGACATAATTAAAACTGGTGAATATTAATAGTTGCGATATTGAATCTAAAATCCATTACAACTCATAAAAATGCTCTTGTAAATAACGACAATAGATTAAAAAAAAAAGTTATTGTTTTATACTTAAAATGGGATTCAATCCGTCCAGGGCATCTTTTTTCCGCTTCTTGGCAACCGTTGTAAAGGCAGTATTTACATCGGCATTTTCTTTATCGGGACAAGTTGTAATATTATGGCCTGACTTTTTGCAAAGTTTGCAGCTTCTAACTTGTTTCTTTGCAACTTCCTTGCCACCTATTTCTCGTCTATGTTTAGGCCGACCTTTGGTTTTTGAAATAGGAGGAATACCAATAAAATCATCTCCAAGATTAACAGTGTCGTAACTCACTTCTTCATTATTTCCCGTCATTTGGCTGGGAGATGATGGTTGAACAACTCCGGATTGAAAATCATCACGACACCAACGCAATGGTAAGTAACTCCTTGGAATTTCAAAAGAGTCTTTATGTATAAATACAGATGAAACATGACGACAAAGAATACCCCAAAACTCAAAAAGCTTGCACGTACAACTTATATCGTCACCACTCCATATAACGCTGTGTTTTTGTGCACGTGACTCCTTATAATGTTGCACCATGAAAACCATATTGTCTGTTTCACATACCTTGTATTGAGTAGCCAGTTCAAATTCTTCTTGAAACTTTTTGAAAGAAAATGCAGTGAACACTTTGTATACTTGATCTTCTAAGGGGGACAAAGTACGTAAAGTAGATCCTCTGTATGTATCTAACATGGTATGTTGTAGTTGAGTTTGCCCGACATCTTCAACTGCCAGATCAATCTGCACATTTCACAAAATTTTCTCTAAACAGATAAGACTATGCATTTAATTTATACGCAAACATGTGTAAAGTTATACAACTAAAAAAATAAAAAAAATAAAAGACTATGCATCTAAACAAGTGAGATGCATTTGTACGTAAATTATGCATTGTACAACTAAGAAAGTAAAAAAGATGAAATGGATTACATTGAAAAGCTCTTTAAAAATCAATACTAGTAATTAAGCGTTTGAATTATAATGAATGTTAAAGAGTAACCTGCTTGATAAGTTGTGTCAAACATGAACGTGAAGAAGTAAAGCGTTTCACAAAACTATTGATACTCTCACATCTTCCAGTCGTCGTCATGCCACCAAAAAAATAGCCACGAAGATATGCTGGTACCCAACTTCGCTTGATTGCATACAACCCACGTACATGCTTGTTATCTTGTAAATTAAATTTTGATACCATAAGAAGCCACTCCCGCTCAAAATCACAAATATTGTCCAGCCTATAAATTCTGTAAAATTCAGCACACCAGCAAGAATATTGATTTCTAAGAAGTGCGGTAAACCAACCAGAAAATTTTGATGTGATATGCCATATACAATAGGCATGTTTTGTTAAAGGCATTTCGCTTGAAATAGCATCTGACATCCATCTATCTTGATCTGTTATGATGGTTACTGGCGGCTTCTTCATAAGTGTGACAAAAGTCTAAAACCAAAGAGAATTGAAAGTTAGGGTTCTCAATTCTGTAAGTGGTATCAAACCCAGTACAATCTCCGTACTTTTGATACATATCAAAGCAATGGGCTGGTGACCAAAATATATTCTGAAGCCTATTTTGAGCATCAATGGTAAAATCAAATTGAAAGTTAGGGTTCTCAATTTTTGCACTCTTACAATGCTCAAGAAGATCCATGGCATCATTTTCCAAATTCTCTCGCCGAATCTTCTGAAAAAAATTGTGAATATCTTTCTTAAAAAATGGAAGATCCCCATGTTTCACATTTTTTTGAAGCTCCATTACACGCATTATTTGTTTGACGGAAAGTCCGGCATCTTTGTATAGCAAAAGTTGTGCTTCGTCTTCTTTTGATATGGTGCGATAGGAAGGAAGGAATCGCACTTGCATAGGTAACAATAATTCATGGTTATGTTGCGAAACATATTGAGTAACATGCCATTCTTCGGGAAAAATATCACACAATTTTTTCAAGGTTATCCTCATAACAACTTTACAACCACACCTAGAAGATGGTCTATTACGTTGCTCCTTAGAAGCTTCAACAATTTTCGCATCCGGAAAGCCTTCTCGATGGCAAAAGAAATCTCGCCTATTCATTTTCCCATTTCTATTAGCGAATCGGCCTTTACGAATTGAAAACCCATTCTTTTTAGCAAAATTTTCGTAAAACCTATACGCCTCTTCTTCACTTAGAAAACATTGCCCAATAAAAGGCTCAAAAGAATCGTCATTAGTATTTTCAACTTCAGTGTCATTGAGCAAATCCATCCCATTATTGTGAAACTCATATACTTCATCATCAGGAACATTGTTCAAATCAATAAGATTAACTATATTCAACCTACATATGCAAATTATATCAAATAATTAGAAATTTAATCATGCTTGTTACCCAGATTCATGAGTTCATGGGTTTATATAACAAATTTCTTGTCCATGTACGTATATCACACAACCACACAAGACTTTAAAAATTGAACACCAGTACTCATTAACAATTCAACCCTAGAAATCGTTTTTTTTGTTGGCACAAATTTGTCTCAATACAAAAAAATAAAAAATAATTAACCCATCGTCGTAATGAAACCACCCATGTAAACAATTAAACAATTAAACAATTTTTTCTTTTACAAATAATTATCTCTGAATAATAATAAATTTTAGTATGTAGCCAATAAAATTAATACCTTGCATCAGAATATTGTGTTGCATCAGAAATAACCAAGTTGCTCTCCATTAACCTCGTACTAATTGAAGACGGAAAATCTTGAAATTTCAGTCATGAAAGTAAAAACTATGGAAAAAGGGGGGTTTTGTGGAGGTTTGTACGTAATAGTAGAGAAAGAAGAAAAAAATATTGAGAGAAGATAGAATATTAGATAGGAGAGAGAAAGAAATAATTAATTAAGGCAATTAAAAGAATCAAATCAACTAAATTATAGGATAACAAAAATAGATGCTTAAGTTATGCCAAAACAAACTATTAACATGTGCCCAATGGGCACATGTTAGAAAAACCGTTCATAAATTCATTATTACGGGGTGCCTGATAGTGTAGACTGATTATAGCTCAAATATTAATGATTTATTTTTACATGTATTTATAAACTTTAGTATTGATTGATTAATTCGGAATCACTTGTACAACACTTTTAATGTACTACTCCCTCCTATTCTCCATTTTGTTCCCCTATTCCTAAAACGGATTATTCAGGTTTTGTTCCCCTTTCCTTTTTTGGAAACTTTTAATCTTATTTTATTCATTCCTCTCTCCTATCACCAAACCCCACCCAACTCACAATTTCTTATTTAATTCCTAATTATTCATTTCTCTCTCCTATCACCAAACCCCACCCAACTCACAATTCCTTATTTTATTCATTCATCTCTCCTATAACCAAACCCCACCCAACTCACAATTAATATTTTATTTCCCTCCTTAATTCTTGTGCCCCCAACAAAGGGGAACAATATGGAGAATAGGAGGGAGTACAATACAATAAACGTTCTACTCTACATGGCTTATCTATTTCTATAAATAAATAGAACTTAACCTAACTTTATAGTTATCTTTATTTTATAGTTATCTTTAGTTTCAAATATTATCTCTCAGCTTAAAGTTGCATATAATTTTAAAAATTAAATTCCAGTTTGTTATTATTTATTATTATTATTTATCAAATCAAAGTTATATTTAAATGTATTTAGTTAACACCACCTACAACTATACTTTATTTTAGACTAAAATATTAAATTAGAGTTTGTTGTTATCGAGATAAAGAGTTCTTTTCATATTAGACGTTTGAGACTTCCTTTTTAGGATAGAGTGTTGATAGTATATCTCTAATCATGATGTAGTTTAAGAAATTTGAATTTTTTGGTTTTTTTTTTAATATTTTTTTGTCTCTATTATATCTACGGCTTTTCATAGGATACCAACGTCAAGGAATAGGTTATTCCTATTTTTAATTGGAGAAGTTGTTTCACATTTAGTATTAAATAAATGTTACGTATGATTCAAAAATATGGGATATGTCAATAAATTTGTTATAGCTAATCTCTTGATTAAAGAATAATCGTAGGTTATGAATAATATAAAAAATCCACGATCAATGGACCTTTGTACACTATTTAAAAACTAAAACCACAAAATATAAATTGAATAATAAAAAAATTAAGCTTCACAATATGTTGTTCGTTGTACCATCGTTGATTATTAGCCTGCATGTAGGTAAGTAAAAACCATTAATAATAATCTGTGTGGCATGAACTGCTAACACAATCAAATTAAAATAAAGGATCCATGCATAAGTAGATTAACATATGTTGCTAGTGCGTTATTATGTTGATTCAAGTAATTCCACTATAAAAACGAATGAGTCCAAGCCGGATGTTAGCTCCAACTTCTATGTGTGGTCTTAACTGTTAAACTAATGAGATAAAATATGACTTTGATGTAAGGTCCATCATTGTTTGTGTTTGATTTTATTATTGGTATTTTAAAAAAAATTAGAGATTCTCTCTTGCTCGAAAAAAAGCCTTTATACATATCTCACCATTTTAGATGTAGTGCCCATGCGTTGTAACTAAAGAATACTAATGTATTTTAGGGAAGTTTTTCTTTACCGCTATCAAAAAAAAAAAAAAGGTATTTTAGGGAAGTTATAAATTTAAATGAAGAGTTACCGTGTAAATTTCTCCAATATTTTTTTGTTAGTATCGATTCATTCCAAAAAAAAATAAATCAAATGATTGGTATCAAGATTCAAATTGCTTATGCTCATTTGTGCATTGTTGATTGCTCACTTCTAATCACGATCTCTAAGAATATATATGTGACCATACTCCCAAAATTAGTAAATGACGAAAAATACTCCATTAGTATACTTCATACACTACTACAAATTGCAAGTAACACATGCAATCAGTACGTCAAAAGTCAAGACCATTAGTCAATAAGGGGTAAGACCCTGTATTACCAATATTGGTTATATGCCAAGATATCTAACTATGTAAGATTGAACAAATAGTATGAGCAATAATTATTATCAGAGAAATAACAAGTCACAAAATGTATATTTGATAACAAAGACGCAAGTCACAAAACAATAATTAGAGATTATTAAGTTTTTTTGGATTACACTAATATCTGATTATTCTGCAATAAAAGTAAAAAACTAATCGTATGAACGGAATCTCCATATATGTAATGGAGTTCATCAGTTTAATATGAACATCATCATGCACATCGATTAATGTTGTACCTAAATACTTGAAATGTTGATGACATGGTCATCTTGAGAAGGCTTTCGAGGTCAAGTTATATACCTGTCAAACAAAAAATAATATCAACTATTAACAATTTAAGAAGTTTAAACAAATTGAATAAAAAGGATAACCAATCTAATATATATACAAAGGAACATTTAACAAATCAATTATAAAAATGAGAGGTAGTATACAATTGATACAGATTAAAAGATGTGCTAAAGGGTTATAGGTGAGGAGAAACAATAATAAAGCATATATATATATATATATATATGTATATATATATAGTCATTAGTCGTACAAAGCCTAGGTTTCTTATGCTAATCAAATTCTCTATCTTTTAAGATTTATTTTTAAAATAAAATTAATTTAAATTTTATATATTTGATAGCATCAAATAGAGTCGATTCAATTAAGTGTTTGTAGGTAAATAATAAAGTGGCCAAACGGAGTGAATTGTCATTGAAATAAGGAAGTTTTGGTTTGATTGCTTGCTTGAGACGATTTTAATTAATAGGATACAAAGGCTTGGAGTTCAACCTAAAAAGTCAACTCAAAGTCAACCAAGGTCAAAGCCGAGCGGTCAACAAGTCAAGGTCGAGACAAGCTTCTAAGATCCCCACCCAAGCTCAAAGGAACGGGATAGGCACACCGTTTGAAGTCCTTTGCCACGGAACCAAGACAAGGAGGAGCAAGGTGATGACAAGCAAAATGAGGCAAAAACATCAGACTAAAACCGGAGCCTCCGGCCCACACAGGAGCATGCGGTGCCCACCGGAGCCTGCGGTTTGGTCTGTCTCGCGAAATTTAAGAACCGTGTTTTGTGGAAGTTGAAGGCCCATCTCGGTTTTTAACCTAAAAAGGAGTGCAGCCCTATATATACCCCATGTTTTGAACACTCCTATTATCCTCTAATCTCCTATTTATTGAATAATCATAAGAGACTTGTATGAGAAGAATACTTTGTTTTTGGGTAAAAGTTGTAATCTTTAGTTGGATTTTTATGTCAATCTTTCCACAATTCTTGGATTCATCCATGGTTATGGAAGGTTAGACTTTTTCTTGGTGTAATTTGGTGAGACACTACTCTCCTTAAGTTTGTAAGAACCTCTTAATCTTTCCTCAATAATTATTACATGTTTCCTTGATTTCATTGTTTATGTTGGATGTTATTATGTTAGGAGTCATGAACCTTGCATGTTAATCATCTTACTATTGCAATCCTTGTAGCAAGCTTGCATCTTTATGAAGTTGGATTAAAGTTTGTATCTTTGTGAGCGGAACTTGTATGTTACTCCTTGGGTGTGACACCCTCATTTATTGCGGAAAAATAAACACGTAATTCTAGAATAAAACTGCATGGATATGTTTGTAATAGGTTCATTATAGTAAAAACCTATAATTTTAAAACCTGAACCTGTTATAAAGATATCCAAATTGGAAGGTGTCAAACATACAAGGTTTAACTAGAAGTTTCACAACATAACCATCGCTAAAGTCGCGAAACAACGTTATACAAACCAAATATGAGAAAGGGAGACATATGTCCCTAAAAAGTATGTGTCATAAAAATATTTAAGGGTCACAATATAATAAAGTCAATCTAGGTTTCAAGGTTACTTTGCTCGCTAGCTCGTCCATGTACCCCATATATGCATCACCTACCTGTCATTCGCATTTTATACAAATACGAAAGCCACAGTCAGTGGGGAGTAACTCCGAGTTCTCCCAGCCACGAAATGTCATAATTAATATAACATGTAAACATAAGAATATGAATATGAATAACACATAGCCTTAGCATATAAATGCTAGACAATCGTGTTTATCATGTGAACAATAATATAACAACACATAGTCCTAGCATGTGAATACTAGACCGACTCATACTACACTATCATGTGAATCACATAACATCCAGGAATCCAAACTCTATCAACCATAGCCGGCTTGCATCTCACCTTCTATGATTCATAGAATCATCAAACAAGAAAGGACAATATATCAAAGATAGGCATAAGTTCTTAGTACGGTCAATAGTCACTCTGTAACTCGAGTCTATACCACGAGGTAGGGAAGGTAATCGAACCGGTATCTTGGCTAAGAGGTTCTATCAAAACATGGCCAAGACACAACACAACCCTAGCCTAAAATCTGCGCAGACCTAGACATGCGGATACACACCACCGCACCCAAGACCCACAATTTTATAAAACCATGTGAGTACCCTAAGGAGTCCACCAAAGGGTTGGCTAGTACTTAAGCTGACCACTTACTCTCAAAATAAGTAACGAGGTCATGCCCCAACTTGGATATAAACCCACCAAGTCAGGAACACAGAGGCTATTAAGCAGTGAACATATACTCGTCAAATACTATAAAGGCCTATCTATGATGAAGGCCGAAATACTCACCTAGGACCTAGTCCCAGCTAGTCCCAGCTTGAATATTTTAGCCCACACCACACAAGACAAGTAGGATACCCAATTCAGCTGACAATCCAACAATATCTCCATTATCAATAATAATCCAAATTCCAGCTAACCGTTAATTTCATAATTCATGAGAACAAGCTAAAATGGCAAAGAGGCAATAAGACTGAAGTATAAGGCAGCCAATTCATCCAACAACCAACATGTGAAATGATAATTACAAATATCAAGACATAACATAAAATTTCCAATAACAACCAATCTCACCTCAAAGACAAACCCTCGACCCGAGTCCCGCGACGGGTCATCGGTCAAATCGAGGCTGACCGGTTTAAACCTAGTTTGACCAAACTCGTTCGGTCAATCTGCCCACTTCGTCTTTGCCTACTTTGGCCCAAATCATAAAATTTATCACAATATAATTCTCATGCTATTTCCAATTTCTATCATGTGAAAAACGAAAGTAACACATTATCAATCACCTAAACACTTAACAAACAACAGGCACAACATTAACTACTAATGTGACATTAATTCGTCGAGTAACTCGGAATAGTTACCTTACGCTAGCAAAGAGATAAGTAATAACTTGAGAAAGCTTCTAAAACCCAAAATTACTCTTCATCTTCAACCACATATGAGCCACCTAAAATAATTATGTGAAAGGACGATATTAACGAATTATCTTTATATAAAATATGAGACGGAAATTAATTTAATTATATTTTAAATAAACCAAACTAGCGTCAAAACAATTTATAGACACGGCTCAAAAGTTATTATGACAACCTCAAACTCGGCCTAACCACCAACTACACATGGCCTCAAACTCGTGACTTAGCTAGGCCACGGCCAGGCCACAGCTAGGCCACTAAGAGTCCGACACGACCACCACCCGACTACCCATAGCCACCCTTCACCCTACTTCATAACCCGACCCAAAAATCAGTCCAAAACAGAACCCAAAAGATGCCTAAGTTCGACCCCAACTCCAGTCCTCAAATGCAAAGTGAAAACCCACGATGACAGCTCTCGTCCCCGCCAAAAAGCAGTACCAATCGTCCCCTTAAGACTCCATTCTCGCGCCTAAAAACAGTCCTAGCTGAGCCAACTAAGTCGGCATTTAAAACGGTTTTAGAGCGGAAATCCACAAGTATAAAGCAACTCAAAAAAGGACCCTAAAGACTACAAAAATCGCCCAACACGAGTCCAAATTAGTCCAAAACAAACCCTACATGTCAAGATACACCGTCTCAACTATAAAACACACCAATTATCACCCAAAACAATCCATACATGTCAACATACACCGTCTTAAATATACCACTTACTAGCTAGCATCCCAAATGATCCCTAGAGGTCGGTATACACCGTCTCAATCATCGACACATATCGATACACCGTCTCAACTATACAACTGACTAATTAACATCCATAAGGATCCCTATATATAATTATACACCGTCTCAACTATAAAACACACCAACCAAAGATTCGAAATAAACATATTTTACAAGTAATATCGAGTAATCCGTTATCGTTACCTTTTAATCTTCTACCGCACCGTCTATTTTAGTACATACAACCGTCTTATCATAAATAAAGCTGAAAATATAAATGGGTTTGTAAAAATACATGACGAAAAAGAATTTTACTTACAACGGATTGACGGAAACGACGAGAGGAACGCTATGGAACGAAAATCGTCGAAAACGGATGAGAAACGGACGACCGAAAATCGATTTTACGAAAGAAAGAAAAAAAATGAAACGTGAAAAAGAAGAAAAAGGAAGGGAGAAGAAGGAAGAGACGTAGGAAATGGGGAGCAACTTGCACCTGCTGCTATTTATTATACGTACGTTTCTTCGTCGTTAAGAAACTTCGATCGTTATTAAAACCGTTTCGAGTTAAATTTAACCGGTTTTAGTAAAAGTTTCAGTAATAAAACGGAATCAATAATAAATAAATTTAATGAGTGAAAATAAAATAAACTCAAATAGTTAACGTAAATAATACAATATCGGCTTTGAATCGGAATTATTAGCGATTTTTACAAAACTAACGGATATTAATAAAAATTGCTAATTTAGTGAAATAAGCTCAAAATAGCTAATTGGACGGTTTTGTTCCCAAAATCCATCTCGGGTTCACTTAAAACAACTTTCATAAGGACTCGTAAAGAAACGGAAATTATTAAATAAATAAACTCGAACTAACTTTAAATAAACTTATTAATGATTATTAAAATTAACGTATCGAATTATGATGAAATTAATTAATTAGCTAAGCATATATATATAAATCGTTAAATGATGTAATTTAATTCAAAATAGCAATTAAAAGAATTTTATCCAACTTAATAAAATACGGGGTGTTACAATCACCCCATCTTTTTAAAAAGTTTTGTCCTCGAAACTTGAAAGTATAAATGAAAGGTTATAAAAATAAAACTGAAATAGGAATCGGTAACCAAAACATTTAAAAGGTCACTTATCGTAAGAATCAAAATTCTTTCAAAAGTTTCAAATAAAATTTTCCGACAGAACCAGATTCTCATCAGAGGAACGGAAGTGTTCTCGTTGCGCATTCAAGAACATCACATTTCAAATCCAAGATAAGGTCAAAGGCAAATCATTTGTATAAATCGAAAATCAAAATACTTTCAGAAACATTAATGAAAAGTTTTCAAATGTATAAGTCTCATTCATGGAACGAAATTGCCCTTGTCGTGCACACAAGAGCGCTAACTTTCCATGTCAAAGACAGATTTAAAATAAAAATCATTCGCCGATAAGCGCAGGGCAAGTTATTAGAGGCCTTTAATAACGAGTCCTAACATCCCATCAACGTTAAAATCAAAATAAGAGAAAGGTAATCTACTCAAATTTTCTTTTGCAAAAAGCCAAAATAGAAATAAAGGTTTCACCTTTAAACTAAAAGGGGAGTTAAATTCCTGAAATATAATATTAAACTTTAACAAAGGCATCATGATTAGATCAAAGTGAATAGAAATTGGATAAAATTTACAAAAATCTCAGGTTTAGCAACTCAAAACCATGATAAAGAAGTCTATACTCAAAGAACAATTAGAGAATTAAATCGAATTTTCATTTTCAAATCTTTAAAATAGGTTAGGTTTGCAGAAGTGACATAAACTTTTAAGAATGAATCGAAACTGGTAGCTTGAAAGTTTAGAAGTTGTACAAAAAGGAAAGTAACTTAAATAGCATAAAAACAAAGTATGTTAAGAGAGCTCAAACTTAAGCCTCAAGAGAGCTATAATGAATTTCATAGGGTAGAAATTGAAGTCAAAATTACAAGGATGTCAAAGATAGAGTTTCACAAGATACAAGTGTCAAACTTAAAGGAGGAGCAAGATGAAGCGAGGAAATGAGGTATGAACGGTAACGCTTATGATCAAGGAGAAAGGAAATTTAGACAACAAGGAAACTTAAGCAACATGTCAGGGTGTGAGACTAAAAGAGTCGAATCATAAAGATAACTAGTTACCAACCAGTAAGAGATATTAGAATTAGGAAGGTATTCAAGACAAGGAAATAACGTGTGAACTTTTATACTTAAGAATCAAATCCAACCAATGTATGAACGAAAGGGGGGAAAACGATTGATGGTACGAAAGAAGATTTTAAGGCTTAATCCATACGCTTCCTAAAACTTAAGGTTCTCTCTAACAAGGTCACACCTATTAGGGTATTGTACCTTCATGACAAAGCGACCAAATCCCAAACAAGGGTCAAGGTAAAATAAACGCTCGCTTAAGGGGTGATAAATCGGTTAGATACTTCTTCTACCTATCTTATCACATATTAGAATTTCCCTAAAGCAAATCTACCACTCAAGTATAAAAGCATCTCTTTATCTCAAGCACTCGACATAACCTCAATGTTTTAAAAACCAAATAATGAATTGATAAAGACTTCTCAACAAAGTTCTCAAGGAACAACTAACACCAAATCACATTCCCAAACTATACGGGATTGTTAACATCTAAAAATGGGTTTTATTCCAAATTCAAATTCTAAACTTATCTCATGTTTACTCCTAAGGTGACGACGCTCAACCTACTAAGCTTTCAAATCCCAAACATAAACAACAAAGCCAAGTTCTATAACTTTAATTACATAGGCAACTCATTCCTAACACAAAGAATCCACCAATCGATTATACTCACTTTGTCAAGGAACTAGGTATAAGAATCACTAAGTATGTCTCATCACATTACCTAAGTCTTTCTAACATCACGACTTCTCAAAGCCAGGGTTAAGGGTCAGACACAAACAATCTCCTCAAAATTCGAATTTTCCAACCCAGGTCAACATTCCTCACAAGAAAGAGTACTATCATATGGCGTTAAGGGAGGATAAGCAAGGAACAAAAGACAAGTTAGGAGTACAAGCGTAGCTTTTAAAGTAAAACAGAAGGGAGTTTAGAAGGAGGATAAGCACCAAGAGATTAAGAATAAGGCGAGATACAAAAAGAACGAGAAACATCTTCAAGAAAGTAGAAGCATTCTTCAAAGGTTGAACAAATCTTCAATCCTCAGCAATAGGCACTAAATCTTGACCTTCTTAAAATATAAGTGTCCTTTCAATGGAACGGAGATACTCTTGGCGATCACTCAAGAACATCAATATTCCAATTCAAAGACATAAAAATACATTTTTACACCAACAAATGATAAAACTAATTATCAGACGTCTCCAATAACAAGCTTTAACACTAATTGACGTTAAAACCAGTGAAAAACATTAAAATATTTTCAAAACCTTTAGTTCAAAATTTTTTTTATAATAAGGGTAATAACTCCATTAGCTATAGATAAGCTCACGGTCATTGATCCAAGAACGCAACAATTATCAAATGACAATCAACAAACAGGTTAGTACCTAACAAAGAGCAAACACAAAGAGACTACAACATAAGGTCCTAAGTCTACCCATCTTACCCATCTCTCAAGTTTATTATTTTAAGGTCAAGTTATTTATATTGGGGTGCACGAACGTGCGTCGGGAGCAAATATGCTCTGATACCAACTGTGACACCCTCATTTATTGCGGAAAAATAAACACGTAATTCTAGAATAAAACTGCATGGATATGTTTGTAATAGGTTCATTATAGTAAAAACCTATAATTTTAAAACCTGAACCTGTTATAAAGATATCCAAATTGGAAGGTGTCAAACATACAAGGTTTAACTAGAAGTTTCACAACATAACCATCGCTAAAGTCGCGAAACAACGTTATACAAACCAAATATGAGAAAGGGAGACATATGTCCCTAAAAAGTATGTGTCATAAAAATATTTAAGGGTCACAATATAATAAAGTCAATCTAGGTTCCAAGGTTACTTTGCTCGCTAGCTCGTCCATGTACCCCATATATGCATCACCTACCTGTCATTCGCATTTTATACAAATACGAAAGCCACGGTCGATGGGGGGAGTAACTCCGAGTTCTCCCAACCACGAAATGTCATAATTAATATAACATGTAAACATAAGAATATGAATATGAATAACACATAGCCTTAGCATATAAATGCTAGACAATCGTGTTTATCATGTGAACAACAATATAACAACACATAGTCCTAGCATGTGAATACTAGACCGACTCATACTACACTATCATGTGAATCACATAACATCCAGGAATCCAAACTCTATCAACCATAGCCGGCTTGCATCTCACCTTCTATGATTCATAGAATCATCAAACAAGAAAGGACAATATATCAAAGATAGGCATAAGTTCTTAGTACGGTCAATAGTCACTCAGAACTCGAGTCTATACCACGAGGTAGGGAAGGTAATCGAACCGGTATCTTGGCTAAGAGGTTCTATCAAAACATGGCCAAGACACAACACAACCCTAGCCTAAAATCTGCAGAGACCTAGACATGCGGATACACACCACCGCACCCAAGACCCACAATTTTATAAAACCATGTGAGTACCCTAAGGAGTCCACCAAAGGGTTGGCTAGTACTTAAGCCGACCACTTACTCTCAAAATAAGTAACGAGGTCATGCCCCAACTTGGATATAAACCCACCAAGTCTGGAACACAGAGGCTATTAAGCAGTGAACATATACTCGTCAAATACTATAAAGGCCTATCTATGATGAAGGCCGAAATACTCACCTAGGACCTAGTCCCAAATAGTCCCACTTGAATATTTTAGCCCACACCACACAAGACAAGTAGGATACCCAATTCAGCTGACAATCCAACAATATCTCCATTATCAATAATAATCCAAATTCCAGCTAACCGTTAATTTCATAATTCATGAGAACAAGCTAAAATGGCAAAGAGGCAATAAGACCAAGTATAAGGCAACCAATTCATCCAACAACCAACATGTGAAATGATAATTACAAATATCAAGACATAACATAAAATTTCCAATAACAACCAATCTCACCTCAAAGACAAACCCTCGACCCGAGTCCCGCGACGGGTCATCGGTCAAATCGAGGCTGACCGGTTTAAACCTAGTTTGACCAAACTCGTTCGGTCAATCTGGCCCAGCTCAGAGTCTTTGCCTACTTTGGCCCAAATCATAAAATTTATCACAATATAATTCTCATGCTATTTCTAATTTCTATCATGTGAAAAACGAAAGTAACACATTATCAATCACCTAAACACTTAACAAACAACAGGCACAACATTAACTACTAATGTGACATTAATTCGTCGAGTAACTCGGAATAGTTACCTTACGCTAGCAAAGAGATAAGTAATAACTTGAGAAAGCTTCTAAAACCCAAAATTACTCTTCATCTTCAACCACATATGAGCCACCTAAAATAATTATGTGAAAGGACGATATTAACGAATTATCTTTATATAAAATATGAGACGGAAATTAATTTAATTATATTTTAAATAAACCAAACTAGCGTCAAAACAATTTATAGACATGGCTCAAAAGTTATTATGACAACCTCAAACTCGGCCTAACCACCAACTACACATGGCCTCAAACTCGTGACTTAGCTAGGCCACGACTGTGCCACAAATAGGCCACTAAGAGTCCGACACGACCACCACCCGACTACCCATAGCCACCCTTCACCCTACTTCATAACCTGACCCAAAAATCAGTCCAAAACAGAACCCAAAAGATGCCTAAGTTCGACCCCAACTCCAGTCCTCAAATGCAAAGTGAAAACCCACGATGACACTCTCGTCCCCCGCCCAAAACAGTACCAATCGTCACCTTAAGACTCCATTCTCGCGCCTAAAAACAGTCCTAGCTGAGCCAACTAAGTCAGCATTTAAAACGGTTTTAGAGCGGAAATCCACAAGTATAAAGCAACTCAAAAACAGACCCTAAAGACTACAAAAATCGCCCCAACACGAGTCCAAATTAGTCCAAAACAAACCCTACATGTCAAGATACACCGTCTCAACTATAAAACACACCAATTATCACCCAAAACAATCCATACATGTCAGCATACACCGTCTTAAATATACCACTTACTAGCTAGCATCCCAAATGATCCCTAGAGGTCAGTATGCACCGTCTCAATCATCTCCACATATCAGTATACACCGTCTCAACTATACAACTGACTAATTAACATCCATAAGGATCCCTATATATAATTATACACCGTCTCAACTATAAAACACACCAACCAGCATTCGAAATAAACATATTTTACAAGTAATATCGAGTAATCCGTTATCGTTACCTTTTTAATCTTCTACCAGACCGTCTATTTTAGTACATACAACCGTCTTATCATAAATAAAGCTGAAAATATAAATGGGTTTGTAAAAATACATGACGAAAATGAATTTTACTTACAACGGATTGACGGAAACGACGAGAGGAACGCTATGGAACGAAAATCGTCGAAAACGGATGAGAAACGGACGACCGAAAATCGATTTTACGAAAGAAAGAAAAAAAATGAAACGTGAAAAAGAAGAAAAAGGAAGGGAAAGAAGGAAGAGACGTAGGAAATGGGGAGCAGACTTGCCTCACTGCTATTTATTATACGTACGTTTCTTCGTCGTTAAGAAACTTCGATCGTTATTAAAACCGTTTCGAGTTAAATTTAACCGGTTTTAGTAAAAGTTTCAGTAATAAAACGGAATCAATAATAAATAAATTTAATGAGTGAAAATAAAATAAACTCAGCTAGTTAACGTAAATAATACAATATCAGCTTGAATCGGAATTATTAGCGATTTTTACAAAACTAACGGATATTAATAAAAATTGCTAATTTAGTGAAATAAGCTCAAAATAGCTAATTGGACGGTTTTGTTCCCAAAATCCATCTCGGGTTCACTTAAAACAACTTTCATAAGGACTCGTAAAGAAACGGAAATTATTAAATAAATAAACTCGAACTAACTTTAAATAAACTTATTAATGATTATTAAAATTAACGTATCGAATTATGATGAAATTAATTAATTAGCTAAGCATATATATATAAATCGTTAAATGATGTAATTTAATTCAAAATAGCAATTAAAAGAATTTTATCCAACTTAATAAAATACGGGGTGTTACATTGGGATAGTTGGATTAAGCCTCCTAAAGGATTAATCTTGGTGCTTTTGTTTGACGTTTGTTCTTAATGCTCTCTTATGCAAACCTTGTTGTGGTTTTCAATTGGGTGACCATATTAGTAGGACCAACTACTCTAACTTAGGAGTAAGTAGTCACTATCTTACATTAGTAGTTGAGTAATTGTTGAGGGAAGAAAAAGAGAGGATCTTTATGCTTAGGAAGTAGTTGTTGAGCCTTGTTACACCAAGTCCTCCCTTATATTGATCTTTGCATATCAAGTGTTTGTTGATTTGATTCTTAGAAAAATTCACATCTTTAGTTTTATCATGCTTGTTTCCCATCAAATGTCTTTCTCCATTTATGTCACCACTTGTTTACCATTGTTCATAACCATTGTTTGTTGATAAACATAATTAGTAGGTCTTTATTGTGGTTAGTATCTTGATTAGTTGATATATAGTTAAAATTCAAGTCTTTAGTTCAAAAGTCCTAATTAGTTGATATATAGTTAAAATTCAAGTCTTTAGTTCAAAAGTCCTTCCCTTGGGTTCGACCCTAGCTTGCCAATTTACTACCTTATTGCTTGAAGTTAGTAAAGTTTAGTTAGGCTTATAAATTGTTAATTTGGTAGTATAATTCTAGTATTTAGCGACCTAGTATTTGGCTTATCAAATTTTGGCGCCGTTGCCGGGGAAGGGCAACATAGCTAAAGGCTTGATTGTTAATTGCATGTTAGTTATTTTTCTTCTCTTTGTTTTTGAAAGTAAGTGGAAGTTCTAACTTGTGTGTGTAGTGCAAAAGGTTTATGTTTAGTTCTCCACAACACGGTGAATCAACCCCCGTGGAAGAGGACACTTTTGGAGCATATTCGTGGTTATTTACTAATCCTTGGTACCAAAGAGCACAAAGAGAACATAGAGTAGAAGAAGCACCTTTAGAACAACCTATTGAAGTAGATCCGATTGAAGTCGAATACCCTCCAATGGCGAATGATACTAGAACTATTAGGGAGCTCCGGGCAAGGAAATATGACACTCAACCTCTTTGCATAGCCTACCCACCCATGGGGGCTAATGCCAACTTTGAATTGAAAGGCTATTTCATTCACAACCTCCCAAAGTTTCATGGACATGCGGGAGATTACCCAAATCGCCATCTTTCCGAATTTCATATGATGTGTGAAGGTGCCATTCCAAATGGTGCGACGGAAGATCAATTTAAGTTGAGAGCTTTCCCATTTTCACTACAAGATGTGGCAAAAGATTGGTTGTTTTACCTTCAACCGGGTACAATCCGTACTTGGAAGGACATGAAAGCGGCTTTTCTTGAGAAATACTACCCCGACTCAAGACATAACCATGCAAAGAAAGCCATCACTTCTCCGGAGCAAGATGCAAGTGAGAGCTTGTATGAGTATTGGGAGAGATTTAAGAAGTTAGTTGCTCAATGTCCTTACAATGGTCTTAGTGGTGATGACCTTTTGGTCAACTTTTATGATGGTCTTACACAACAATACCAAATTATGGTTAATTCCGCTACGGGTGGTGGAGTTGACAACTATTCCGTGGTGGAGGCAAATGAGATCATAGAAAGGTTGGCCGCAGGCACAAGGAACTATGGAAGAAGCCGAGGGTCAAAGACTCTTAACTCCATTGAGACACCTTCTTCTTCCACCCACAAGTTTGAGAAAACCGTGGATGATCTCACAAAAATGGTTGCTCAACTAGTGGGGAACAATCAAGGAGGAGCTCAAGGATCTAATGTGGAGTGTAATTTTTGTCAAGGGCCACACCCAATAGAAACTTGCCCCATCATGGAAGAGCAAGGAATTAGCAAGGAGAATGTGAGTGCCATGATGCACGGTCAATACAACTCTAGGAACCCCAATGGGGGAGGGTATTATAAGTATGATCCGAGCGGTAATACTTACAACATTGGGTCAAGGGACAATCCAAACCTTAGTTGGGGAGGGGATACTTCCAAGAGCTTCAAAAATGGTCAATTCAACCACTTGAAGAACTCCAACTCGCAAGGACAAAACTCCAATTACCAACGAAACAACAATCATCAACAAGCCAAGGGAGGATCTTTCCAATTTGGAAACCAAGGACACCAAGGGAATTTCCAAGGTAACCATAAGAACTTCCAACAAGGAGGGGGCTCTTCCTCCCAAGGAAATGAAGATTTGTCTACAAATGAGATGTTTAAGATGATCAGGAAAGGACAAGCCGAAAATACCAAGAGGTTTGACAAGATGGATGCGGACAAGATTACAAGTGATGCTAGGGTGAAGAATCTTGAGATCCAACTTGGCCAAATTGCACAAGAAATGGCCAAGAATAATCAAAGGAACTCTAACTCGATTCCATCTACAACATTTCCACCAAAGGAAAATGCAAGTTCCATGACTTTGAGAAAGGGGAGAACCCTAGAATCTCCCCCGAAGAACAAGAGAAAGGCCAAGTCACATGAGAGGGTCATTCACATTGAAGAACAAATTGAAGAAGAGCTAGTGGTTGAAAAAGAGAAAGAGACACCCTCTAAAACTAATGGAGAAGAGGAGAAGAGTCCCTTGAGGAATGACAAAGAAATGAATGAAAGCAACAACACCAAGGATCAAATTGAGGAGATCGAGAGAGAATATGTTGTGGAGGTACCTTTTCCTAATGCTCTCACACATTCTAAAAGAGTCGCAAGAGATGAGGATCTCTATGAAACTTTTAGGAAGTGTGAAGTAAACATCCCTTTGTTAAATCTTTTGAAAGGTGTTCCGAGGTATGCAAAGTTTCTCAAGGAACTTTGTACACCTAGGAGAAGCCCAAGGAAGGGAACCCAAAGAGTACAGGTAAGTGAACATGTCTCCGCAATATTTAAAAAATCACTTCCCAAAAAGTGTGGCGACCCGGGAATGTTCACCATAACATGCTCTATTGGGGACAAAAGTTTCACTCATGCTATGTTAGACCTTGGTGCATCAATCAATGTTATGCCATATGCCCTCTATGAGACCTTGGGACTTCCACCATTGAACAAAACCGATGTAGTGATCCAACTTGCGGATCGCTCAAACATATACCCAAAGGGGATGGTGGAGGATGTGTTGGTAGAGGTAGATCACTTAACCTTCCCGGCCGACTTCTATGTTCTTGACATGGAAGCCAACTCGAGGGCCACTCCAATCCTTTTGGGGAGGCCTTTCATGAAGACCTCTAAAACCAAGATTGATGTGTCTAATGGGAACCTCACTATGGAATTTGATGGGAGGAAACTCACGTACAACATCTATGATGCTATGAAACAACCTAGCGATTCACATTCATGTTATTTCTTGGACATCATTGAACCAATTGTCTCTCAAATTTATATGTTGTGTCAAAGGGACCCTCTTGAGGTGGCCCTTACTAATGATTTGGAACACGAGGGTTTGCGTGTAGTTTTGTCTCAAGATGTGCATGAAAGCCTAGAGGAGTTGGAGAAGGAAGACCCTCCAAAGGAAGCACCTAAAGAGGAAACTCAAGAAAAACTTCCAGACTCCCACCGGAGCCTCCGGCCCACACTGGAGCCTGCGGTAACCACCGGAGCCTGCGGTGCGCACCGGAGCCTGCGGGATGTCCCTGCCCCAACTGAAACATTAGCTTTTCAAGAACACACATCCCTTTCACCCTTCCTCCCCTTAGATGCCAATCTTGAAAGACCACTCCCCTCTATCTTAAAACCCCCAAAACATGAACCAAAACCTCTCCCAAATCACCTCAAATACATTTTTGTGGGAGAAAACAATACCCTCCCATTGATCATCTCCAACAAACTCAAAGTTGACCAAGAAGAAAGATTGGTGAGCATGCTCAAGAAACATAAAGAAGCATTTGGATGGAGCATTGCGGATATTAAGGGGATAAGCCCAAGCACTTGCATGCACAAAATTCGATTGGAAAAGGATGCAAAACCCGTCCGGCAACCACAACGGAGGCTTAATCCACCTATGATGGAAGTTGTCAAGGAAGAAGTTATCAAACTTCTCCAAATGGGTATTATCTTTCCAATTAGTGACTCCCAATGGGTAAGTCCTACTCAAGTTGTGCCAAACAAGGGAGGGGTGACGGTAGTCAAAAACACTCAAGGGGCATTGATCCCCACCCGTTTACAAACGGGATGGAGGGTGTGTATTGATTATCGCCGCCTCAACCAAGTCACTTTGAAGGACCATTTCCCCCTACCCTTTTTAGATCAAATGCTAGAGAGGTTAGGTGGGAAAGAGTACTATTGTTTTTTGGATGGGTATTCCGGGTATTTTCAAATCCCCATTCACCCGGAGGATCAATCCAAAACAACCTTTACTTGCCCATTTGGTACTTATGCTTACCGCCGCATGCCCTTTGGATTGTGCAATGCCCCCGGCACTTTCCAACGATGCATGATGAGCATTTTTTCGGACTATGTGGAGCGTATTTTGGAAGTCTTCATGGATGACTTCGCCATCTATGGGGACTCATTTGACTCGTGTCTAGACCATCTCGCTATGGTCCTATCACGGTGCATAGACTCTCACCTCGTTTTAAATTCTGAAAAGTGTCACTTAATGGTGAGTAGCGGAATCGTGTTAGGACACATAGTGTCGAAAAGAGGGATTGAGGTGGATACGGCAAAGGTGGATGTGATTAAAACCTTACCGTATCCATCTAATACTCGAGACGTGATGTCGTTCTTAGGACACGCGGGTTTTTATCGAAGATTTATTAAGGATTTCTCCAAAATAGCTAACCCCTTGTGCAAACTTTTGCACAAGGATGTGGAGTTCGTGTTTGATGATCATTGTAGGGAAGCATTTGACTTGTTGAAGGAGAAACTTATATCGGCCCCAATCATTCAAGCACCCAAGTGGGATCGGCCTTTTGAGATCATGATCGATGCAAGCGATTTTGCCATTGGAGCCGTATTGGGACAAAAGGATGACAAAGCTTCATATGTCATTCAATATGCCTCTTCCCTTCTAAGCGATGCCCAAAGGAACTACACTACAACCGAGAAGGAATTCTTGGCGGTGGTATATGCTCTAGAGAAGTTCTGACCATACTTACTAGGAGTCAAGGTGATTGTCTATACCGATCATAAGTCCATCACTCAACTTGTGAGCAAGAAAGACACCAAACCAAGATTAATGAGGTGGGTTCTCCTACTTAGTGAGTTTGACATATAGATAAGAGAGAAAAAGGGATTGGCAAATGTGGTGGCCGACCACCTAAGTCGATTACAACTTAATGATTAACAAATGCAACGAATGGGGGTAGTTGATGGGAGTTTGCCTCATGAATCTCTTTATAGTTTGAGGATGACGGAGCCATGGTATGCCAACTTGGTAAACTACATGGTGACTAAGAGGTTTCCAACTTCTTTATCATCAAGTCAAAGGAATAAGATCAAGGTCGATGCCCGATTCTACATATGGGATGACCCTTATCTATGGAAAATGTGTCAAGACCAAGTCATCCGAATATGTGTGCCGGATGTAGAGATACCACCCATCCTTAGACATTGCCATGAATATGCTTGTGGAGGCCACTTTGGACCCCAAAGGACGGCCCGGAAAATTCTTGAAAGCGGGTTCTATTGGCCAAACATCTTTAAAGATGCTCACATCTTCACAAAGACTTGTGACAAGTGCCAACGGTTTGGAAACATATCAAGGAGGAACGAAATGCCTCAACAACCCATGCTATACTTGGAGGTCTTTGATGTATGAGGGATAGACTTCATGGGACCATTCCCCAAATCGGATGGCTATCTCTATATTCTTTTGGCAGTAGACTATGTTTCAAAGTGGGTTGAGGCCATACCAACTAGGAATGATGATGCAAGAACGGTCTCAAGTTTCATGCAAAGCCATATTTTCTCGAGGTTTGGCTATCCAAGGGCGTTGATAAGTGATCGGGGCACTCACTTTTGCAATCGGATTATGGAAGGGTTGTTAAAGAAGTACGGGGTCGTGCACAAAGTCTCCACCGCTTACCACCCACAAACAAATGGGCAAGCGGAGGTATCCAATCGGGAGATCAAAAGTATCCTACAAAAAACAGTGAACCCGGATAGGAAGGATTGGAGTCAAAGGTTAAATGACGCTCTTTGGGCGTACCGCACCGCTTACAAGACACCAATTGGTATGTCCCCGTACCGACTCATTTATGGAAAGGCATGTCACCTTCCCTTGGAAGTGGAGCATAAAGCCTATTGGGCCATCAAATCTTTCAACCAAAACATAGACGATGCGGGCCTCCATCGGAAGCTTCAACTTCAAGAAATTGAAGAAATCCGTCTTGACTCTTATGATAATGCCGCCATATACAAGGAGAAAGCTAGAATATGGCATGATCGAATGATAAGTCGGCGGGTTTTCAAGGAAGGAACCAAAGTTCTTGTCTTCCAAAATAGGCTAAAATTGTTCTCCGGGAAGCTAAGATCAAGGTGGTTTGGGCCGTTCATTGTAAGAAAAGTCCACCCTCATGGAGCGGTCGAAGTCGAGAACCCAAGCACGGGAAAGATGATCAAAGTGAATGGACAACGACTTAAAGAATATCATGAAGGCATGGATCCACATTGGGTGGAAGAAGTCAATTTGGAAGACTCCATTTACCAAACATGATCAAGAAGGAACACTAAGTCGAGCCATCAACGTTAAACATACGGAAATCTTTGTACATATCCTATCTTTAGTGTAGAATTTACCGCTTTCCATAGGTAGAATTTAAATTCATGTCATTTACAATTCCGTCATTTATATTATTGTCAATAAAATGCATTAAACATTCAATTAAGTTACTAACATTCTTTTAAGTAATGAAGGATTTTGGAAGTAATTTTTGAAGAGAATCATGGAACACGGACGGGGAAATAATGAAGCAAAGGCATAGTCGGTTCAAGCATCAAAGGAAACACACCCAAAAGTGAACAAAAAGCCAAAGAAACAAAACGCAAAAAAATTTGACACAGGCCCTCACCGGAGCCTGCGGCGTGTACCGGAGCCTGCGGCCCCCACCGGAGCCTGCGGTTTGATCTGTCTTGTTTCTAAGGCACGTGAAAAAAACCCGACTCATCTCTAGTTTCCTTCATTTGTGTCGACCAAAGCAAGAACAACAAACAACCTTACCCCTCAAAATCTCACCAAATCCCTCCTAAATCACTCATACTTCCAACAAATTCACTCATTTTTACCCCTATCTCTTCCTTTCCATCTTTAACACCCATTAATCTCTTCAAAATCACTCAAATTTCAGAATTTCCCCCAATTGTGTTCAAGAACCCTAGAAAATCCGGGTACCAATTGAAGCTTCAAGAGAAAATTTAAGGGTCAAGAAGGGGTTTACTAGCATCAATTAACAACAACAAGCAATAATTTGTGGAATTCGGGGAGGTATAACCACCAAACCAAATTTTCAATGCTTACTTGGTTATTAATTCGAAAATTAGCTTAGTTTAGTTAATTATTTGGATTATTGTTGTTTATTTGTTGTTACTTGTCTTGTTGGTAGTAAAATTTTTCTGGGTAAGGTTAGAGGAATCACCAAAACACCATTTACACTTTCCTTAAGTTAGTGCACACAAGGTGTTTGTTGATTTGCCTCAAAGAGTGCAAAACAAATTTTGAGTGATTATTGTTGTTTGTAGTCTCTAAATTCCTTGTAGGAACAATGACAAGAACAAGAGAACCTACTTCTAGGAAAGGTAAGAGACGGGTGGTGGAGGAACCGGAGGAAGAAATTGAAGAGGGTAGTGAGGAAGAGTGTGAGGAGGTATACATGGGGTGGGAAAACATGACCGCCAAACACAAAAAAATTCATGACCGGCTAGTAGAGCCTAGACGCCATCCCCTTATTACCACCACTTTTCTTGATGACGACACTTTGGAGGCCCTTGGGTTAATGAAATTTGCTAGGCCTATGATGAGGAAGGTTGGACTTGAGTACTACTTGACCGATGATGGTTGGCACGACACTTACCGTTTCTATGCTTATGAGTTCATTTCTACGGTGTCCGAGGAGATTGTGCCGGAGAGTGGTGAGAAAGTTGTGAAATTCCGTTTGAACAAGAAGTGGCATACGGAGACCTATGACACCATTAGGGAAATACTTCATTTTTCCATGCCCCCTTCCGACATTGTTGTGGCCCCGGGTAGACTTGAGTATTTGTGGGAGGAGGTAACGGGTACGAGAGTCACAAACAAAGATGACAAAGTTTCTCAAATAACCAATCCCGTCATCCGTTTGTTAGGCCGTTTTCTCACCTCTCTTTTCACTTCCGTTGGTGAACCCACAAAAGTCAACCGAACCGTGAGGTCTTGGATTTATGCCATGTTGCCGGAAGGAGTTGGATGCCCGGATTGGGCTAAGCTCTTCATTGATTCTTGCATCAAACATCGCACCAAGCAAGGGGGTGGAAAAGTTAACCAAGGTGGGTTAATATCTTTCTTTGTGGATTACTATGATGGGGGTGTCCCCGACAATCAAAAGGTGAACAAGTGTGGGGGATTTAATTTGTACCATAGTATGGCTCTTGAGAAATACAAGATGTTCCACATTCTTAGTACAAGTCCCTTGAGAGGAATATGGTTGGGAGCACATGAACAAGGCTATCTAATTATCCCTAGGCCACCACGCTCCCCACTACCAAGCAGGTCACATGGCACGTGAATTCTTTTGCCATCCCGATCCGGAGGCACCCAACTTGTTAGCTCAAAGTCAAAAAGGAAGAGAAGAGGAACGTGAGGTTCACCACCTTGAGAGTACTTCCCACCAAACCCTCTTCTCTACTCACACCACCCATCAAGACACCCCTATGTATGAAGCGGGGGGAAGCTCTACCCCGGTTGCCCCTGGGCAACAAACTATGTATGACTACTTCAAAGATACAAGGGAGGTTTTTGCCACTATTAGTGGAAGGGTGGAAGAGAACCGGGCTTGGCAACAACAACAAACCCCAAGATTAGAGAACCTAGATCAATGGAGAAGGGTGGTTGATGAAAGGGGAAAGTAGATAGAGGAGGCCGCATCGGCTCAAACGGTCTTGATGAGAGAAATGATTGCCAATCAAGAGGCTAACCGTCTTTGGCAACAACAACTTGACCAAACAATGACGGCCAATGTGAACATGTGGAAAGAGCAAAATGAGTGGAGATGCCAAATGGACCACCAATTTGGGGTCCAAAATGAAAGATATCATGAATATGTCCAAGATTCATACCACGATGCAATGACCCAAGAGGACACCCTTGGGATAGTTAGTGGACTATTTGGCATGTCTCTTCACCCAACAAACCCACCCTCCATCACCCAAGAATTTGTGGACCAAAGCTATGCCCGGGCAACAAGAGAAAGAGAAAGACGAGAAAGAAAATGGGAGAACCAAGGCACCTATGATCAAGGGGGTGCCTCGGGTTCTCATGATTAAAGAGAAGATTGTGACCTCCTCCACATTGAGGACAATGTGGAATGCAAGTGTGGGGGAGGAATATGAATTGTAACATATGTAAATTTCTTGTTGTTTAATGCATTTAAAAAAAAAAAATCCCGGTTAGGTGAAAACCCACAAGGGTGGGCACCTAAGGCAAGATTGGGAAGGTGGCCGAGGACGGAATGAAAACCCGAAAGGGCATTCTGGGTAAAATGAAGAAACGAGTTGCGAGCCACCATGAGAGGAAAGGAAAGCTAAGGTGAAAACCCGAAAGGGCACCTTAGGCAAAATGAGGGATTTTCACAAAAAAAAAAAAAAAAAAAAATTGAAAAAAAAAGAAACACCAAAAAGATGGAGGGATAAGAAGGGAGTGATAAGGAGGGTTTTGGAAGGAGGTTAGGTCTAGGATTTAATTTCTTTTGAGTCACAAATACTTATCCCAAATTGGTGGATTTTTGTTTTGGCTACTTTGGTTGTTGATTTGCATAGGAGTGTGGCCAACCAAGTAGCATGATCATAATTTGTTTGGAGTGATAAGGGGGTGATATAAGTGGTGTAATAGGATGATTTAGGAGTTGCTTAGGCCACTTTGCTTCCACCTTGGGATAAGGTGAGAGTGACCACCTCTTGTTGGTGATATAAGAAGGGTGGAGTTGCGTAATGAGTAGGAGTTGGTGGTATGTCGTGTCTTTGTAAGAGGGAGTAATAAGGAGGGGGAGTGAGAGAAGAGAGTGTGTAAAACTTTGAGTCTATATTTTTCGTTTCAATTGGTGGATTGTTTAAGAGGGAGCTATAAGAAGGTTGTAGTGAGGGGAGAGTGGTCAATTACACCTACATTAGCCTATAGACTTGTGCAATTGCTTGTTTCGAGTTTTACTCGGGACGAGTAAAAGTCTAAGTGTGGAGGTATTTGATAGCGTCAAATAGAGTCGAGTCAATTAAGTGTTTGTAGGTAAATAAAGTGGCCAAACGGAGTGAATTGTCATTGAAATAAGGAAGTTTTGGTTTGATTGCTTGCTTGAGACGATTTTAATTAATAGGATACAAAGGCTTGGAGTTCAACCTAAAAAGTCAACTCAAAGTCAACCAAGGTCAAAGCCGAGCGGTCAACAAGTCAAGGTCGAGACAAGCTTCTAAGATCCCCACCCAAGCTCAAAGGAACGGGATAGGCACACCGTTTGAAGTCCTTTGCCACGGAACCAAGACAAGGAGGAGCAAGGTGATGACAAGCAAAATGAGGCAAAAACATCAGACTAAAACCGGAGCCTCCGGCCCACAACGGAGCATGCGGTGCCCACCGGAGCCTGCGGTCCAGGCCGGAGCCTGCGGTTTGGTCTGTCTCGCGAAATTTAAGAACCGTGTTTTGTGGAAGTTGAAGGCCCATCTCGGTTTTTAACCTAAAAAGGAGTGCAGCCCTATATATACCCCATGTTTTGAACACTCCTATTATCCTCTAATCTCCTAATTATTGAATAATCATAAGAGACTTGTATGAGAAGAATACTTTGTTTTTGGGTAAAAGTTGTAATCTTTAGTTGGATTTTTATGTCAATCTTTCCACAATTCTTGGATTCATCCATGGTTATGGAAGGCTAGACCTTTTTCTTGGTGTAATTTGGTGAGACACTACTCTCCTTAAGTTTGTAAGAACCTCTTAATCTTTCCTCAATAATTATTACATGTTTCCTTGATTTCATTGTTTATGTTGGATGTTATTATGTTAGGAGTCATGAACCTTGCATGTTAATCATCTTACTATTGCAATCCTTGTAGCAAGCTTGCATCTTTATGAAGTTGGATTAAAGTTTGTATCTTTGTGAGCGGAACTTGTATGTTACTCCTTGGGATAGTTGGATTAAGCCTCCTAAAGGATTAATTTTGGTGCTTTTGTTTGGCTTTTGTTCTTAATGCTCTCTTATGCAAACCTTGTTGTGGTTTTCAATTGGGTGACCATATTAGTAGGACCAACTACTCTAGCTTAGGAGTAAGTAGTCACTATCTTACATTAGTAGTTGAGTAATTGTCGAGGGAAGAAAAAGAGAGGATCTTTATGCTTAGGAAGTAGTTGTTGAGCCTTGTTACACCAAGTCCTCCCTTATATTGATCTTTGCATATCAAGTGTTTGTTGATTTGATTCTTAGAAAAATTCACATCTTTAGTTTTATCATGCTTGTTTCCCATCAAATGTCTTTCTCCATTTATGTCACCACTTGTTTACCATTGTTCATAACCATTTTTTGTTGATAAACATAATTAGTAGGTCTTTATTGTGGTTAGTATCTTGATTAGTTGATATATAGTTAAAATTCAAGTCTTTAGTTCAAAAGTCCTAATTAGTTGATATATAGTTAAAATTCAAGTCTTTAGTTCAAAAGTCCTTCCCTTGGGTTCGACCCTAGCTTGCCAATTTACTACCTTATTGCTTGAAGTTAGTAAAGTTTAGTTAGGCTTATAAATTGTTAATTTGGTAGGTCTAATTCTAGTATTTAGCGACCTAGTATTTGGCTTATCAATATCTTTTAAGATTTAGTTTTAGAATAATATTAATTTAATTTAAAAATTATTTAGGTGTTTTAGAAAAGTTGGAGTGTTTCACAGTGCCTGAAAAAAGTCTTTTTTATATATATACATTGATTTTAATAGTATTAAAATTAAAAACATACAAAAAACATATAAAAACTGACCGTGCAAAGCACGGGATTCCATCTAGTCCATTACTAATTTTGAGTTGATCATAACTCTACAGGCATTGATCAACCAGAGTATTCATGTCTTTCTTAAGCTTTTGAAGAATCCATTTTGGCATATAAATGACATGGTGATATCTACAGTGGTTCTGCATCCATTATGTATTATAAATAAAAGTCACGATAATAGCAGCAAACATATACTTAAGCAGCAAATCAACAATGACATATACCTCTTCCTCATTCACCTTGCAATAAACCCCTGCTTAGGAATACAAGAACCCAACCACATGGTTATCAGGCTGAGAAATTTGCTATTGTATAGACATTGAAAAAAGAGCGGTCATGGGATTCACTTTAATGCCACACAATACATAATAATCATCTTTAACAATGCCCATTTGTAAGCATTTTGCCATGAGCATAAATCCTAAATCCAGCCAATAAGGCTATGTTTTGGTATGCGAATGCCATTCCAAATGAGAGGGTCATATTGCACTTTAGAGTTCACAGTTCCTAACCATTCATAACCTCTTTTAATAATGTACTAATGGTTAGAAGTGAGCCACCAATTCCCATTGTAACTCAATTTCGCCCGCTCTTTAATTCTACAGATTTATCTCCAAGCACAGCTTGCACCCTGGAAGGAACAATACTCAAAACCACTCAGATTTTTTTAAATAACAATGGATTCATTTTACCCAAAACTATCCTTATTTTGAGCAACCCACCATATATATTTCCCTATTGCTGCAATGTTACACCTTTTAAAATCAATCATTCTTCCTATGCTGGCGCACAATAGAGACTAAGAAACCATGATGAGGGGAATTAGAATTTCATACCAATAGCATACCAATATCCTGAATACAGGCTTAACCCCATTATTATAAATACTTGACTTTCCATTATTCATTTGTAAGTCAGAGGCTCTAAAAAATGTCTTAAAAGCTCTACTTTGAAGAACGAGAGTGGAAGGCTTCTCACCCCTACAGAATAAGACAAGATCATCAGCAAACCAAACTGACTCAATCTCATGCGCTTGCACAAGGGGTAGTATCTGAATTATTCATAAGCTTTTGAACTACACTTATAATTCTTCTAAGGTATTCCAAACATATGAGTTAAAGGGAAGATAAAGACCTATACTTTACTTTTTTTTTCCTGTTAAGGACCCGAACTTCTAAATTTTATATGTAAGGGACTCTACTAACTCCTCCGTTAGTTTTCCATTCTAATTTCTAACTTGTTTTCTTATCTATTAGAGCAACTCCAATGGCAAGCTACGAGGTCTTGTAGCTTGCTTTGACACATCGTTTTTTCAAGCAACATGGCTTTTAAACTACAATGTCCTCCAATGGTAAACTACAACAAATCTAGCTTAAAAGGGCCCACATAACAAATAAATATTATAATTTAATTTAATTTTTTTTTTCTTAAATACTAATTCATTCCAAGCATGTAGCTTGACAAAGCTACACATGCTTACAAGCATGGACGTATTTTGATACTCCAATGGTGAGCATACCGCTTGAATATTTAGAATAATTGCAAGCAAGTCCCTAAATACAACCATTGGAGTTGCTCTTAGAAATTTAACAATTTAAAAGATTGTAATGTCTGCCACACTTGCTAAATTAAATAATAATAGGGTTATTTGACTAGAATAATCCAAACTATGACCTCCCTTCTCATATTAATCCATACTAACGTTTAACTGAGAAAAATCTGAATTACGCCATCATTTATCTCACAATACCCCAGCTAACCGGATACCTCTTGATCAGGTCACACTTAAAAAAAAAACACTTAAAATCGATAATGCTTTAATAATAACAGTCATCTACTCATCCCATGATCCCACCCACTAACAATTCTTCATCATCAACCATTAAACACCCAAAAACTACATGTCACACTCATTTCCCTACCTCCCTCTCCCTAACCTGACTACTTCGTCGCTACCGCCACCACCATCACCATCACCACCAACCTAACCTGAGTATATGCTCGGATGCACTCTTCAAAACAAATCTCACACTTTATACCTAGCAATTGTCAAAATCAAACTCTTTCTAATTAACAACAAATCTAATAAAAATTCCATTGACATCTCACTTCAAATCAAATTAAAACAACAAATAAAAACCAAGAATCTCACTTTCTACCTCTTCAAATCAATTTTCGTCATTTGTACGTTATCTAACCTCTCTAAAACTCAACATTTCTTTCCCTATTTTAATGGGTTTCTGTCTTCTTCAAGCACGGCTTCGTTCAGTCTTCGCCGGATGGTAGTGCCATTCAAGTATTGTAGAGGCAGATGAGGTACTTTATTGTGCTAATGGTGGTGGAGTGGTGGAGTGGTGGTGGCTGGTGACATTTGATTAGTGGGTTTTTTGGGTTTTTGGTAAAGTTGGGGTCTTAGTCTTTGATTGATTGTTTGATTGGGTTCTTTTGTTTTTGGATTTAGTAACATCTTCAAAAAAAATTCTGAGATTTCAATTTAAATTTGGGGCAAGTTGTAATTCCGGGTTTTAATTTTAATTTGGGGAGGTGTAATTCTAGGTTTGTAGATTCTGGAAGAAGAACCAAAAAAATGGACCCCACTATGACTTGAACCTTTACCTGTTGTAACAGGTAAAAATAAGGCCGAGTTCAGTAAAAGTTAAATGAGGGCGTAGTACAGATTTTTCTAGGTTAAACGTTAGTATGGATTAATATGAGAAGGGGTGAGATAGTTTGGATTATTCGTATCAAATAACCCTTAATAAAAAGAACTATTTGCTTTCTTCATCATTTTCCTACATTCCATCAGCTACAAGCAAAATTTCTGAACCCATTTTTTAAACTTTAATTAAATCGCACAATTTTTTTACACGTGCAAACCATGCATCTCCATCACTTTACACTCCATCACTCATGAGACTAGACAAGTAATCTATATTGATATACTGCTTTGCTTGAAAAACTACTCCTATCTTCTAATGAAGAAATTAAAATTTATATTTCTTTTGTTAGAAAGATTTACCTTTTAGAGGTGGTAATCGGGTTGGTTATGGCACTACAAGAAAGTAGGCATTTTACGACCGTCTATAACGACTGCTAATCACAATAAATCGATCGGGTCAAAGCGGGGTTGCTTGTGTTTGATCAATAACTAGTTCGAGTCTGTTAAAGGTCACGTCGGGTCATCAACATACCTCTCTACTTCTTTTTCGACTACGTCAATTGTGACGAATGATGATACTCTTTCCCTTCCAGTTGTAACTAATTATAAGACCAACTTAAAGCAACATGAATGATGATATTCGGCCTATAAAATTCGAATGTAATATGAGTGTATGACCATACCCATTGTACCATGTCTCGAAAGTTCAACTGATTATAGTGGTCCGATCACCACCTCTAAGTACATTCAAGGATTAGTGACTTAAAGAGAAGGATAATCACCAATTTATTATTATACAAAGAGTAAACAGTTAAGAAAGCATGTTATTGGCATGGATAACTAATGGAGGAGTTAGTAGAGTCTCTTAACTGTAAAATTTAGAAGTTTGGCTCCTTAACTGAAAAAAGAAGAAGCAAAAAGTAGGTCTTTATCTTCCCCTTAACTCCAAAGTGAAAAGAGGGGAGAGAGGAGATCGGCTTGCCTCTAATTTTTTTTCCTTTGAAGGAGCCAAAATACTCACCATTGAGTATATGGGAGAGTAGTGACACATTCCATGATAAGGTTAATGAAAGAGAAAAAAAAAGTTTTTGAGTTGCCTTCATATCCCTCATAAAAGGCCATCAAATAAAATCATAGGCCTTTTGGAGATCAATTTTCATTATGATACCAGCGGAATATGCTCCCCTATTGTAAAGTTTGACCAAATCTTGACAAATAAGTATGTTTTCAACAATCTCTCTACCCTTTATAAATGCACTGGTTTGGGCTAATAATGTCATGCAAAACATCCCCCAACCTATTGCAAATGACCTTGTAGTGAATGTTATTATAACATGCAATAAGCCTGAATTGAGTTACTAAAGAAGGAAGTACAACTTTTGGATTAAGAGTTGTACTAGTGGCATTCACTTGCTTCAAGGACAGCCCTATTACATCAGTTCCAATAATATGCCAAGAGTCCTTTTAAACTGATTGGAGTATCCATCAGGTCCTGAGGCTTTAGTACCAGGGATAGAGAAAATAGCCTTTTTGATCTCCTTGCCAGAAACAGGTCTAAGAAGGATGCCATGATGCTTATCACTCATAACATTACCTTGGTGACAGTGGGGATATGAACTGCAGTTACATCATGGTTACTTCCCAACAATTTAAGATAATAATCTTCAAGCACCTTAATTAGCTCAGGTTATGTATAACTCAGTCATCAGTGTTATCTATCCCATTACTTTATTTTGCACCCTTCTACTCTTGATAATGACATGAAAATAAGAATTTTTATCACCACCCTCTAAATGTCAGCCATCATTGTTGGTTTTTTTGCATCAGGAATTTATTTTTGGCCTTAAGAAGAGTATCATACTGCATTGTAGTGGCTCTTTCACCAACATTAATAACAGGATCAATAGGATTACAAGCTAACTCTTCTTGCAATCTCACCAAGGCTTGATACATTACTGTTGGGGCTGGTGTCCTTTACAGTTAGTGCAAGGACTTATAAATCTCTAAAAGGATCAAAGGGTATACTTTTGTATCATAATCAGTTGGTCCACGTTTATCGATAACGGTTGGCTTGCTAGATAAGTTTGACGTTATTGTCATACAGATGGCGGTGATCAACTGGTCCCTAAAAGTCACACCTATAGGATACGTTTGAGAGATGTGACGGTATGAAAAATACATCATGTAGATGCCAAATTTGACTAACCGGTTAGTCGAGTTATTTGACTAATAATTAGTCAAAATGTGATGTTGAGATATTTTATTTAATACGGATTAAATAATAATGGCTAAGGCGAATTAAGCAGTTAATTCGTAAATTGAATATAAGCGTTTTATATTTAATTAAATGTATATTGAATATAATTATACAATATCGTCTTTGTCGGACATGTATTAATGTTTCAACTAATCCGTATTATTAGTTGATGCTTTAATAACCGATAACCGATGACGATTTATAACAAAACCGCGTCATATACATTTTAGCGATTTGCGAACCAGACCATGAGCTAAAACTAAAAGGAAGTGGAAGCCCACTTCCCAAGAGAGCCCATGGCCGGCCGGTTGAGAGAGAACAAAAGAGAGGTTCTCCTCTCTTTTGTAACCTAACTCATTTTACACAAAAATTTAGGGTTTTGAGAAAATTGCCTCTCAAAATTCGGATCTCTCATCCAACGAAAACTCACAAATCAATCCTCTCAATATTGCAAGGCAATTAGAGGATTCTTTCTAGCACAAGGGCATTTCTCGGACAATCTTGGGTGCATCATTTAGGAGGAGATCTACTTTGATCTCTCATTGCCAATTTGCACTAGGACCGAAGGTTAATTCTTATCTTTATCGTTTCAATGTTGTTTTCGTTTATGACTATAAATCACGTATTAAATTTGCGTTATAGTCCTTCAAATTATGGGTTTTATACGGATATTACCCTTCAAGTGGTATCAGAGCGAGGCCACGTAAATTTTTCTATGTGATTTTCATCAATCGAAATGGATCGATAAATTTTTTTTTTTTTGCTAGAAACCTCTCGGCCAAATTTTTTTATGCACGGTTTTATTTTTTTTTTGGCACGGCTGCCTTGTTTTTCGTGCCTTGTTTTCTTTTTGTTTTCGATTTTGATCTTTGCATATTATTTTGTAATCGATATTCATTGTAATATGTTAAAGATCTATCAATTGCTATTTCATTTCTATACGGATTAGGTGATATCGCAATTGGTTTTTTATCAAATCGATTTTTTTTTTTTGCTTAAAAATGATAAAACCGTGTGGCTGTTTTTGTCACGGCCTGTTTTGTGCCTTGGGAACCGTGTCCAGTTTACACGGTTGCATTGTCGATCTTTTGTTTTGTTTTGTTTTCGATTTGTTCTTTGCGAATTGTTGTTTTAAACGATAATTACAACAATATGTGAAGATCATGTCAATTGTAATTTTGTTTTAATCCGGATTATGTTCAAATTGCAATTGAGTTTTGTCAAATCGATTCGGTATTGGATGTTTTTCTCTCGGTTAGAGCGGTTGAATTTTTTTTTCCTTTTTTTTTGCTCACGGCAATGAGCAATCTTATAAAAAAAAAAAAAAAAAAAAATTTTTTTTCTGGTACTGTTCACGTACAGCAGTGAAAAAAAAAAAAAAAATTGTTTTGTTTTTTTTTTTTCGGCCTTTATTGCATAATACTGATTTATGCACTCGCTTGATAGTGAAACGGTTCACCCACGAACAATTTAGTTACTTTAAAACGATTTAAAGTAACGGATTATCATGAATTAAAATTAAGTTGATGAAGCGGTCTTGTCACATAATTTTAATTGTTAAAAGGTGGTTTGGATAATTTAACATAATTACGGAATTATGTCACGAATAAATTTAATTTAGTTGATGCATTTTATTTATCGTTCTTGTTTATTTTGAATGCTTTTAATTACGTATTTATTTTATTTTGCAAACGGTTGTAACTTAGTGTGGCCTTAGTAGAACGTGTTACCGTAATGATGGAACACGGTCTTGGTTGTATTTTGAGATCTCGTATCTCCTTTTATTTCTTTTAATTACAGTTTTTATTTAGAATGTAAATAGGTTTATATTTTGTAAATTTTAATTGTAATTTTGAGAAGACTAAAGATGGAGATCGGATGCTCACTCCCGCTGCATGGACAAAGATGGAACATCAAGACAAGCTTTTCGGGTCCAACGGTGGATTCCAAAGTTGTATTATGTTCTTTTTACTAGGATAGGCCACACTAGGAATTTTATTTACGTATTGCATTCATTTATTTATTTTATCGTAACGATAGTATGCATCATTTTCCGCCTAAAACCAAACCACCTAATAATTGCATGAAAACTGACACATATAGAGGTCACGAGTTAGTTTTCTTTGACATTCTCATGTCACCCGATTTAAGCCGTCATCTAAATTAATTCATTCACGCAGTTGCTAGTTATTCGTTCACTTAAAATGAATTGAAACTTAGTTGATGGGATCTTCCTCGTATAAACAAAAATTGAGAACGGTCTTTATAGGTCAAACTCCAATGAATCCCTTCTTCGTCGGTAGGCATAATATGACCCTTCTACGTCGGGTAAGTTGGAACCGATTGACTTATTTTATCTCAACACTATGGTCACTCGTACGATCTTGTGATCATGGTGGACTATAGATAGGATTTACGGAAATCTATCGACCAAGAGTTTTTACGGAAGAACTAGCTAAACAGTTGGCTTATCAATTTACGGAAATTGAGTCTTGGGATCACTTGTGTTATTCTTGAGGGAGATCAATTATACAAGTGCAATGAGTCTACACGATTAAAATAAATTTTAATAGACTTAAATCACCTCGATGAGTTGCTTATTTCGTTTTGTGTTTTCTTTCTTTTTCAGTGTAGATCACGTTCACTTAAACTGCAAATAACAATATGGCTGGTCACTTGAACGACCCAATGCCAAGTGCCACATTGGACCGTGAGTCCTGGCTTCGGATCTTCATGAATCGGATGAATCGATCAACTCGATCGAAGAATGATGGATCAAACTTCGCGGATCGGGAGGCGGCATTACGGAATCTTTGCCGCTGGCGACGGGAAGCTCAAATTTCTGCTTGAGCCCATGCCGTCAAACCCAGGCCCCACGGCTGGAATTAACGAGATCGACAAGTATAACGATTTCGCCTTGGAAGCGGGTGCGATTAAAAACGTAATCATTTTTGCAATGGAACCCAATTTGCATAAACGCTTCATAGCCCAAGGTGCAAACAAGATTTTCACCACGCTCACCAAGGAATTCTCGAAAGCACCGAGAATCGTGACCTATGAGCATACCACTCGCTTCTTTGATGCGAGACTCGAAAGGGCCAACCGGTTAGCCCACACATTCTCGCATGATTGAGAATGTCGAGAAAGCTGAGACGCTTGATTGTAAAATCAACGAGAACATCGTGATTGACCGCATGCTTCATTCACTCCACGATGGTTTTTCGCAATTTAGAGCGAATTACTATATGAATGATTTGAAGAAAAGTCCCCATGAACTGCACTCCCTTCTCGTACAGACCGAGAAGGACATGAAGTTCAGTGGGAGCATGAAACAGGATGTTCTCGTTGTGTCAAACAAGGGCAAGGGTAAGGGCAAAGTTCAGCCGGGCCTAGCGAGGCAAACCGAAGTTTAAGAAGTCGGGTTCAGGTAAGAGTGGGCCTGGTGAGTCGAGCACCTCATCGGGCGCGACAAAGAGCAAGAATGAAAACATGGAATGCCATCATTGCCACAAGACTGGGCATTGGAGGCGTACATGTCCTGTTTATCATGAGGACTTAAAGGCAGGTCGTGTTAAACCCGTTGGTATGTCTTCTTCTTCTACTTTTATTCATATGATTGAGATTAACCACGCAAGTTACTGAACTTGGGTACTTGATACTTGGTTGTGGTTCTCATCTCGTGTAATCATGTGCGGGGGCTCAAAACATCGAACCCCTCGTAAAGGGTGAGGTGGATCTGCGTGTTGGGAATGGAGCACGAGTGGCTGCCGTCTCAAGGGGAAAATACGTGATCCGGCTTCCTAGCGGATTTGAGTTATTTTTATATAATCGCTATTATGTACCAGTCTTTCGAAAAACTTTATTTCGGTTTCGCACTTGACAAACTTGGTTTTTCATTTGTAATAGAGAATAATACTTGCATTTTCTCTTTACACGATATGATTTATGGCAAGGCGGTCTCCATGAACGGAATTTATGTTTTAGATCGGACCACCGAAATATTACACGTAATGAATAAAAAGTTAAAGGTTGGTGACAAAGATCAAACGTATCTATGGCACTGCCGTATGGGACACATTAATGAGAAACGCGTAAAACAACTCATAAAGAATGGAGCTATCTCGGCCTTTGATTTTCAATCATTTGGCACGTGTGAATCATGTCTCATCGGTAAGATGACTCGGATTTCCTTCAAAGGTGTTGGAATGCGCGCTGCCGACCTATTAGGACTCATACACACGGATGTATGTGGTCCTATGTCAATCACCGCACGAGAAGGCTATAGGTATTTCATCACTTTCACGGACGATTTAAGTAGATATGGCTATGTCTACTTAATGAAGCACAAAAGTGAATCCTTTGAGAAATTCAAGGAATACCAGAATAGGGTACAGAACCTATTGGGTAGAAAGATTAAAAAACTGCGTTCGGATCGTGGTGGCGAGTATCTTTCTCACGAGTTTGATCAACACCTTAAAGACTGTGGGATTGCCCTACGATTAACTCCACCGGAACACCTCACCTGAATGGTGTGTCCGAACGGAGAAATCGAACATTACTTGATATGGTTCGATCCATGATGAGTCACACCGTGTTGCGACTCATTGTGGGGTTATGCTCTTCTCAAATTTGCTCTAATACTTAACCAAGTCTGTCTAAAGTCATGACAAGACTCCATATGAGCTATGGAAGGGAACGGTCCCTAACTTGTCCTTTATACGGGTTTGGGGCTGCGAGGCTTATGTCAAGTGGAGACACGAGGATAAGCTCGGCCCGCGATCGGTCAAGACATACTTTATAGGTTATCCTAAAGGAACACTTGGTCATTACTTCTATTCGCCAACCGAACAACGTGTTTTTGTTGCGGCTAGTGCGACATTCTTGGAGAAGGAATTTCTCGAGAATGCAAAGAGTGATAGAACCTTCGACCTGTCGGAGATTCCAGAACCAAATACCGAGCAACCATTGGAGGAACAAATTCCTTCAATCTCGGCTGCGGTGAATATTCCTGAGGAACCTAGGAGGTCGGGAAGAGTCTCTATTCCTCCAGACAGATACATTGGTATGGTCGAGGAACATGACATAGATGACGTTCTACTCTTAACGAGTAGTGAACCCGCAACCTATAAAGGTGCCATGACTAGTTCCGACTCAAAGCTATGGCTTGAGGCCATGCAATCCGAGATGGACTCTATGTATGAGAACAACGTATGGGATCTTGTTGACTTACCTGCTAAGGTTCGTCCCCTTCAATGCAAATGGCTTTACAAGATAAAGCATTCGGTGGAAGGTCAACAAGATATCTATAAAGCATGACTAGTTGCTAAAGGTTTCACCCAAGTGCCAGGTTTGCACTACGATGAAATTTTCGCACCCGTAGTCATGCTGCGTTCCATTCGGATTATCTTAGCGATTGCCGCTTTTCATGACTATGAAATTTGGCAAATGGATGTGAAAACCGCCTTCTTAAACGGGGTTTTGGAGGAAGAGTTGTACATGGTACAACCCGAAGGTTTCATCGATCCACAACATCCTAAGAAAGTGTGCAAGCTTAAGCGTTCCATTTATGGACTTAAGCAAGCATCTCGGAGTTGGAATCATCGCTTCGACCAAGTGATTAAAGAAAATGGATTTACTCGATCGGTCGAGGAACCATGTCTTTATATCAAGTCGAGTGGGAGCAAGATTGTCTTCCTAATATTGTATGTCGATGACATACTCCTGATTAGGAATGACATACCTCTCTTAACCTCGGTGAAAGTATGGTTGAAAAACCATTTCCAGATGAAAGATCTGGGAGAGGCACAAAGAATTCTGGGCATCCGTATCTATCGAGATAGATCACGACGGATGTTATCTCTCGATCAGAGTCTTACATAGACAAAGTCCTAGAGAGATTCAACATGACTAACTCCAAGAAGGGGTTTCTTCCTATGGCTCCGGGGGTGCATTTGAGCAAGTCTCGGTCACCGAGAGACACCGGAAGAGAAAGAGCGCATGACACGGATTCCTTATGCCTCGGCTATAGGATCAATCATGTATGCCATGATATGCACACGTCCGGACGTGGCATATGCATTGAGTATGACAAGTCGATTCCAACGACATCCGGGTGAATCACATTGGATGGTGTCAAGAACATTCTTAAGTACCTACGGAGGACTAAAGATTGGGCATTGACTTATGGAGGTGAACAAAAGCTATGCGCAACCGATTCTGTGAGATGCTAGCTTCCAAACGGATCGTGATGACCGAAAATCTCGATCTGGATTCGTTTTTACTCTTAATGGCGCTGCATCAGTGGAAGAGTTCCAAACAAACTGTTACAGATTCTACGACCGAGTCCGAGTACTATGCCGCGTGTCGAAGCTACAAAGGAAGCGATATGGATGCGTCAATTCTTACATGGACTATCGGTAGTGCCTAGTTCGAATGACCCGATCACCATCTATTGCGACAATAGAGGTGCCATCTTCCAAGCTAAGGAGCCAAAGTCTAGCAACAAGTCTAGACATGTACAACGGAAAGCTCATCTAATCCGAGATTACGTGGAGCAAAAGGAAGTAGTGATAGAAAAGATTGCTACAGATGATAACATAGCAGATCCTCTCACTAAACCATTACGACAAGATAAGCATGAAGGGCATGTTAATTCCATGGGAATTAAACGTGTTCCTAAGTTGTAGTACTCTTTTATGGATTAGATTCATTCTCTTTTGTACTCTATACGACATCATCGTTTTGATATTTATATATATTTTGTTTTTTCATGTGGTTTTGTACGACATTTTTGAACACCACAAATTGAACCCGAACAAACATTATATTTTATGGTCCTTAATTACCCACGTGAGCTGATAACTCAAGGTAATTATTTTGTGACGTTGGTTGATGGTGGGTTCAACGAGCCATAAGTCAACGGGTTGGTGACCAATCACGGAGCGATTTATACGGATATCTCGTAGGACACAATTGTGACATCTACGTGGAGTCCTAAATGTTTTACAACATTCGGTGCCCGGTCGTGGATAGGACCTCCATAGTGATCCTAAGAGTCGATTCTTTTGACTATCGACTGTCTCTTGAGACTAAGGCAGATTTTGGGTGACTTTGGTTTCTTTCTCACGGTCATCCGTAACGGGGGCCAAGAAGATTGTTTACGGGTCATTTCATGCCGTGCTTAGATCGGAAGGAGTTCGAGTTGAAGGAAATATTCAGCCTTTATCGGTACTCGATATTTCTCGGGGCCACTCGAGGAGTCAGAATCGAAATGCATGGCCATGCTCGAATACGAATTCGTTTTATCAGTTAAGTTACTCTCTAGTCGGGGAAACCACTCTAGATACAGATCGATTGTAAATTACGACCTTTGCGGATCCGGATCTGCAAATTGTTTTACATTGAGTGGGAGAAATTTTAAATGAATATGAGAATCGGTTATCGCACATACACTTGTACGGACAAGTGGGAGTTTGTTGGAGCTTGTGTCCTCCAGTTAGTGCGGATAACGTCATTGCACATACACTTGTACGGACAAGTGGGAGCTTGTTGGGGCTGGTGTCCTTTACAGTTAGTGCAAGGACTTATAAATCTCTAAAAGGATCAAAGGGTATACTTTTGTATTATAATCAGTTGGTCCACGTTTATCAATAACGGTTGGCTTGCTAGATAAGTTTGACGTTATTGTCATACAGATGGCGGTGATCAACTGGTCCCTAAAAGTCACACCTATAGGATACGTTTGAGAGATGTGACGGTATGAAAATACAATCATGTAGATGCCAAATTTGACTAACCGGTTAGTCGAGTTATTTGACTAATAATTAGTCAAAATGTGATGTTGAGATATTTTATTTAATACGGATTAAATAATAATGGCTAAGGCGAATTAAGCAGTTAATTCGTAAATTGAATATAAGCGTTTTATATTTAATTAAATGTATATTGAATATAATTATACAATATCGTCTTTGTCGGACATGTATTAATGTTTCAACTAATCCGTATTATTAGTTGATGCTTTAATAACCGATAACCGATGACGATTTATAACAAAACCGCGTCATATACATTTTAGCGATTTGCGAACCAGACCATGAGCTAAAACTAAAAGGAAGTTGAAGCCCACTTCCCAAGAGAGCCCATGGCCGGCCGGTTGAGAGAGAACAAAAGAGAGGTTCTCCTCTCTTTTGTAACCTAACTCATTTTACACAAAAATTTAGGGTTTTGAGAAAATTGCCTCTCAAAATTCGGATCTCTCATCCAACGAAAACTCACAAATCAATCCTCTCAATATTGCAAGGCAATTAGAGGATTCTTTCTAGCACAAGGGCATTTCTCGGACAATCTTGGGTGCATCATTTAGGAGGAGATCTACTTTGATCTCTCATTGCCAATTTGCACTAGGACCGAAGGTTAATTCTTATCTTTATCGTTTCAATGTTGTTTTCGTTTATGACTATAAATCACGTATTAAATTTGCGTTATAGTCCTTCAAATTATGGGTTTTATACGGATATTACCCTTCAATTACTTCAACATTATTTTCAACATTATTAAACTCCTCCTTATTTAATCATATAAAATCACCTTTTAGGATTTTCCGCTACCTCCAATGTTAAGCTTCTAAGTTGCTTGCACAATTTTATCAAACTTAGGGGCCAATGACCACATATTAAAATATTTGAAACTATTCGTACTACTATATTGATGAGCACCAAAATGAGTAATACAGGGGCAATGACCATACGGTCTGTAAGGAATAATATGACCATAAGATCTAGAAAAGAAATTGATAGGTCGTTATAATCTCTCAAACAATATTTATCACTCGAAAAACAACTTAGCAAGTAGTAAGTAGAGGTCGAACCCAAATGACGGTTAACTATCAATTCAAGTAAATTGCAATGTTTAGTAAGATGTTTGTAATAGTGTCAAGGGTGTCACAATTGATTGGTATGAGATGAGTCACAACTATAATTGAAATAAAATGTAAACTAATAAAAACAAGATCAAGTAAAGTAAATGAGGATGAAATCAATATGAGAAAAATACTAGGGTGTCATGGGTTCATAGGGGTTATCAAATGGTAAATCCAATGGGTATGAGTTTGGTTTGGTCAAGGTCATGATATAGTAGAACCGGAACTTTTGGTCCTGCGGCTCATAGGTCGAGTCGAGTTAGCTTCCGCGTACACCCGATCTTCCTACTAACTTAGTGCAAGGTCTAACAATCCTCGAGGCTTCCGATCTTATGGGTTGTTTTGAATAGGTTGAGAATCATGCATGGTTGTCAATCAAGCATTTCATCAAACCTAACATGTGCACTAGGCTAGAACTTACAACAACAATTTAATCAACCAAATTAACTCATGAAATATGGATCTACCCTTTAATCATTCCCCCCTACCCGCCGAATTAACCCTAGCTAGGAGACTACTCACTCATTATTATGTTGATCATGCAAATAATGTTGTCAAGCATCATAACAATAGTAAACATGATGAACAAAGTAAGTAATAAACAAGGATTAACAAGAAATAAAGTAGAGATTAGGGAATTATACCAAACTTAAGGAGATGAACAATAATAATGAAGAATAAAATAGAAGAAACCCTTTGATTAATGAAGAATTGTCACCTTCTTCAATTACAACCCAAGAATTTTTCAATAACAAGACTAGATCTAAGAATTATTGTGGAAAGATTAAGCTAATTGAAAGATTAAGATGCTAATTAAAATATTTGATCCTAATTATCCCTCCAATAATGTATATAAACCCTATGGAATTAGGGATATTTATACTAATCACAAGGTTACGAGGCTAATTAAGTAAATAAACTTATAATCCGAAGGCGAAGAAACAGTTCCCTGCCCGGGTTGATAGTAGAACATAGGAACTCTAACTGAGAACCCGCCCGGGCTGGAGTATTGCTCGCCCGGGTTGGTGGTCAACCCGACCAGGTTGTGGTGGTGCTCGCTCGGGCTGCTCTTGTAATTCTTCCCTTCTTCAATTGCTGCCCCATAATCCGTGAGGGATGGCTCTAGGCCACGGGGGCTGACTTCATTAGCCTCAAAATCTTGCTATGGCATTTTAGTTTCCGTCTCCTCCATGCTTGGTCATTAATACCGTCAATTTAGCTCCTAAATGCTCCATAAGTGCGTGATTTTCGCCTATTTTGCTTCCATTCCTAAAAATGTGCTAAAATCTTATAGAAAATCAAATAAGAAGCTAAAGACGCCGAAATGACCCTAATAAGTGCGAAAAAGCATGCGAAACGGGGCTTAAAATGGGGTTAAAAGTGCGCTTATTTGAACCGCATCAGAAATCAGCAATCATCATTTATCAACATGTTGTCAAGCTTAGTAAAAGCGCTAAATCTAACTTCATGTTTACTATTCTAATTAAAAAAGTAACTCATAGCCTTAGCATCCTTAAGATGAGAGTGATGTAATTTTTTCTGTAATGGGTTAATCTCAGCCAAAGTAACTTCAGACTCTAATCTCTTATTAAGAGAATGTTTCGGGTATAAATATACTCAAAGCTAAGTAAAATTACACACGAGATTAGATGATGATCTAAGTAATGCTCGATGCTAAGCTTGGTCCAACAATTTGGACGTGAGGTCCTTGAACTGGTTCTCTCCCTTTCGGCCTGCACCTAAAACGGGTAGCAAACCTAGCCTTGGGGAGCTCGAGGAAAGCCCTTCCGATGACTAAGTCATACTTTTATACTCATTAGGGGGCCGACAAGATTACTCTTGGGGAGATATCTTTGGCCGACTATTGTAGTGAGAGAAAGTATTTAGAGGGTTAGAGATTAGATACCTTACTTGGTGAATAGTGTTCTGTATTTTTAAGGAACAGCTTTACGGGCCGAGGTAGTCCACGTGGCGGTTTCAGTGGCCTTGTTTATACTGATGACCTGGCAAAAGGGGAAGCTCTGAGTGCGGGATCTGGCAAGGTGGACACTCCGCATGACAAGTGCTCACTGCTCGGTCGACACTATCTTTTTTTTGGTAGAAAGTAAGAATTTCATTAACATTGAAAGCCCGCATACAATGTTTTATCAACCATACTGTAACACCCCCATACTCTAATTGCCTTACCAGGACCACTCAGGTATAAGGATACTACCATCTCGGTTGCCCGAGGTACTGAATATCATAAGACAATAAAGAAACGTACTTTTAAAGTAATTATAGATTAAGTGATTACATGTTCAAACCAAAACTAATAAAAGGAATTGCAAGGTTCTCATACGGTCTACAGCTAAAACTATCAAAGCTACTAGACTTCGTCTGACACAGCGGAAGACTTCTAACTGCCACGTGATGACTCATCCCAGCTATCCCATACGCGTCATATCAAACCTGCTCAATAACTGCTCACCACCCCCGAATGGATCACCACAGTTTTTAAAACATTTAAACGGGGTCAGTACTAATCACACAATTCAACACATATATCAACAATAAGATAAACAGACAGCTTAACTGTCACATACACACAACCAACCAATTCCAATCATCTCAATCATTGACTGTCCACTGGACCAACCCTGCCAGTGGGGGACCGCAGCCGTTCCCACCTAAGCCCCGCTCATCATACCGAGCGATAACCCTGTCCATTAATGTGCACATCCCCTTCCGTGGCGGGTTCCACGAAGGGCGAAACTAGGGCGTGAAGCCACTCCCGCAAGTGACTCCACTCAGCCGAGAACGCATATCGAGAACCATAGACAACCAATCACAACCACAAACACAGTATAATCATCATATCAAACAACCAAATACAGCACATCACCAATATCCCATTATGGGACTAATACCGAGTAGGAAATCCTACCTGGAAAGCACAACAGTCAGACGGTATCAACAGCTGTATCAAAAAGTCTCTTCTACGAACCCTCCTCCTATCATATAACACATAGAGGATACACATCACAAACTACACACAAAACCCCCAATCTCTAAATTAGGGTTTAACCAAACTTAACAAAACATTATAAAAATTATATTAAAAGCTTACCCTCGACGCAGGGAACTCAACGATACGAATAACGACAAGAACTGACCGTCTGAACTCCGGGAATTGCTAAGGATGCGATTAGGAAGATGAACTGGTTGCTTTCTCTCTTAAACAGGGTTTTAGGTTTTGTAAAAGTGATTTAAAACAATGACGACTATGTTTAAATACCTTAATCGCATAATTAACAAAACCCGAGAAAACACCCTGTAAAACCGGACACTCGATCGAGTACCAAAGGTACTCGATCGAGTACCCCCTTACTCGATCGAGTACTCCAGCTACTCGATCGAGTACCCAACAGGTCAGAAACTATTTTATCTCGCAACTTACCCTTACTCGACAGAGTAAGGGCTACTCGATAGAGTACCCCAAGACTTATAAATACGGAGTATTACACATACAACATATTATCTAATTGGAGAATCCAATTCTGATCAACAACTAAAGACTCATACAAAGATCACTAGACAGTGAGCCAATTTAAGGCTCTCCTCACCCTATCTTGACTTTTGTAATTAACACGAACCATTACATCATTCTTTAATCGCCTAAAAATGAATTCAGGAGACCAAACCATCTGATTGACTCGACATTGGTTCCGAGCCCACCAAATATGATATATCAGTGCCAAAATAATTGCAGCCATAACATCTTTGTGATCTGCCTGACCAAGACCCATCCACCAGTCCATCAACTGAAGAGAAGGAATGGAACTGTGAGACCACCAATTCACCAGAAAAACACCTCTGATCGTACTCACAACCAAAGAATAAATGGTCATGACTCTCAGCAACAAGACCACATAACTCACATTGTGTGTCTGAACCAATTCCCATTGAGCACAGTCTGTCCTTAGTAAGCAAACGACCTTGAATCCAAAGCCATCCAATGAATTGATGTTTAGAGACATGAATGTTACTCCAGGATGCGATTATACCATGCTACGAAGGAGCCGCATTGCCCAACCACTGGTAGCCTTTAGCAATGGTATACTCACCATCCTCTGTAAGCCACCCCTGATTCACATAACCTGCAAGAAGCCTATCTTTAATCCTGCAAATGCGTTTCCAGGCCCAGCTACTCCCCTGAGATGGTTTATAGTTAGGCCAAGCAGCATCTTTTATATAAATGCTATGCACCCATTTAACCAAAAGGTGATCTTTCTTGTTCATGATCCACCAGACATACTTGCCCACTGCAGCAATATTCCATCTTTTCATGTCACAAATTCCAAGCCCCCCTTGAGCTTTAGGCATAAATACCCTATCCCAAGCAATCGGTCGACACTATCACCGAGCTTGTCCCTGTCTTCTGGACATTACGCCTTATGCTTTATGGCTTTATCATGAGTATAGTGGTTACAGTAAGAGTTGGGCATGTTCATTTTGTGCCCGATTTGTGTGCCTCATCAATTGCCTCATTCAAAGATGGCTGATGGCATCGGGCGCTCTTCGATTCTCTTTCGGTATGGAACTTTAGGCGTTGACTCTTTGGGGGGGGGGGGGGGGGGGGGTGAGTTTTTCCATCACGTGGGTCCCCTTGACTAAAATATAATGATTCGTTTGATGCCCCCAGCCGTTGATGACACGTGTAGGACTTCAATTTCCCATAAATGTTTAGGTGCGCATTCAATGCTGTAATCTTACTATAAATAGGGCATCTTTGCTCTCTGTGGGATTCGTATTATGTATACTTCATATTTTGTCCCCTTTATTTTCAATGCTCTCATTTGCTGAAGATGTCCAACAAAGAATTTCAAAAGTCTTCTGGCCATGGCTCTGCCAGCAGTGATCCTGTTGTGGCTGTGCCCCAGTCTCTTGCTGCTGCGGCTAAGCCGTTTAACCTCTCTCGATCTCCGAACCTTAGTCTCTTATCAAGGATGACGAGGCTTCAACATATCGTTGACATGGTCAAGTTGATGAAGGCTCAAGAGTCAAGACGAGCCTGCTGAAGGCGTGGGCTCCTTGGCTCCCGTCGATTGACGGCAGAATTTGGAGGAGAGGAGTGAATATCGTCGTCATGAGGACATTGGACGTGGGACATCGCGTCAATTATTTCTTATCGCCGCTTCCCTGAGTACTTCCTTAACGCTGCTAGCAGCGGCCGTCTTGCTCCTCCCGAGGGTGCGATGACCGAGGCAGAGGAAAAACCAAGGCTATTAACTCTTTAGGGTTATATAAGCTCCGGTACTCGAGAAAGGAAAAATGTCGTAATGGAGTGGTATTGTCATGGATAAGGAATATATTGACGATGTGGTAGAAGTGAGTGATAGGAGAATTAAGTTAGTGGTAGGAAATGTGATTTTAATTATCATATATGCATATGCACAAATCACATATGCACAAATCACAACAAGTAGGATTATATGAGTCTACTAGGCGAAACGTTTGGGAAAATTTAAAGGAGATTTTTGAATGAGTCTCTATTGGCGAGAAGTTGATATTGGTAATGACCTTAACATACACGTTGGTATTTGCCGAGATGGCTTTGAGAGTGTTCATGGTGGTTTTGGTTTTGGAGGAATGAGCGAAGTAATAAGTGTTTTGGATTAGTATATGATATTGGTATAATAAACACTTGGTTAGAGAAAAGTGATAAGACAATATCAGATTGACACGGCCAAAAAAGGGTGGACAAACAACATGAAAGATTTGGAAGCGGAAAACTTTAGTGGCGAAAATTGTACAGTAACAAGACATGGATAAAATTACGAGATAATCATATAGAATAAATGGACAACGTAAGCAAGAAAAAAATCATATATCGAGAATAATGAATGAAAGCGGAAGCATTAAGGCTGATAGAGATTCTACTGAACCCAAGAAAGGACTTTCCATTCATTTATCATATTCTTTTCGGGCTAACTCCCTCTTAGCCGGTGTAATAGTAGATGAGTATGGAAAGACATTTGCTTATAGCATTTGGTCGTTGACATAAAAAAAAAAAAGGTTGTAGGAAAAAAAAAGAGATGGCATTAAGGAACATCCTATCGACATCAGACCTTTGACTTACTATGCTCGCACGCACCTTAAGAGAAAGGCTTGTACATGAAGGGCGAAGTAAAAAAGATTCTTTTGTGGTAGTGGTACGTGTCTTGGTCGAATCAGCTTCCACTTCTTCTCATCCTCGGTAAGGATGATAAGTAGCGGACGATTGCCAATTCAAGTTGCATCCTTGGGGTTTTATGAAATCTTCTAAAATGTTAATGGGTGAAAAACAAAATAGAGTTGGTTGAATGTATTTACCAAAATAACCTAATACTTTTTCTTTAAGACCCGCATAGAAATAGGCTACTGATATGAGTAAAGCTAAAGTTATACTCCGTAATAGTATTTATATCATTCGTGGAAGCAACTAACTCCTCATGAGGTAGCTGCATGATTTTCCACAGGAAAATGGCCCCTGACCAATTAGAAATAAAAATAAATAGAAACATATATAGTTCAATAAAGGAACCCGAGGGTAATATTCTTCAAGTTGCATTTTGCTCACGTCTCGAATTAGTTCAGACATATTCCAAGAAATTATGACCTGTGTCAGAAGGGGGTTTATGGATTCTAACCAGCTATAGCAACCGAACCTAGTAACATAACAATTACATCCCAAGAAGGTATAATTACTTGGCCAGGGATTCGAATACCTCGTATATGCTAAAAACAAATGTTAACCTACTTTCACATAGACATATCATACAATCCTTTCTTTAGTGTGTTTATTGAATATGATTAGAATATTCATATTGTCCTCTGACACAAATATAACTTACAAAAAATTATTTTGATTCAATAATCTTTCTCGACTTGTCTACACTTTTTTTGAATTGCCTTTTTTATTTTGGATACCTATTAATTAAATCACATAATATCATCAGCCCTTTCCCTTTAGTTTATTATATATTTTTGTATTTAGAAATATTAACCAATTCTATTATAAACTAAATGAATCGAAGTGTTGATTTCATAAAAAAAATTAAGGATTTCTTCCATAGCTAGAACAACCTTCAGAAATTGCAATTTAATCTGATTGAAGGTATAGCATCATCATTTGCTCGAATCAAAATATGTTGAAATTCGAGAAGGTCTTTTTGGGCAAGGCAGTTTATGCTTTGCTCCACTCACTCTAGAATACCGATTTGTTCTCCCTGAGACTCACCAAGTTGTTTTGTGGCCACGAATGAATGCGAGATTGATCCTAACCTAAAAGTGAGGGTTTCCCTCTTGTCCTTTCCAATGGCGTATAATGGTAGAGTCTTGCCCCGAGGGTTCCCAAGAGGATGTCGTTCCCTTGGGACTATCTGTGATCCCCCGCAGTAAACGTAACATAAAACTAGTAAAATGCAGTAGAATTTATGAAATTTTTAAAACTCTTTAAGTTCAAAGCGAGGGTTCAATAAAACATAAAGAAATGAAAAGTTAAGAATAGGCTTTTATACAAATGTTAACTTAAAAGAAAGCAAGGGATCTCGATCCCTTGATAAATACATGAATACGATACTAAAAATAACTAAAACTACAACGTATATGGTCAATCGTTATATAAACAATGCTCGGTAGCTCACTCGTCGTAATCCCCAAATAAGCACCAATTTGCAACTTATTCATTCATTAAAAATGAATGCCACAGTTAGTGGGGAGTAACTCAGGGTTCTCCCAGCCATATTACATCAAAACACAGATGAACAAAGACATATTATAACATGAGAAATATAACCAAGTGACATAAGTACTATAACATGAGAATAGTATTCAATACATGTTAGGTCAAACAAGAACAATGGCATATGAGACATTCATATGAGACAAATCGACCAATGCATCATATATGGTGACACAACTGTAAATCAATCATAGATATCGTGTGATATGGATAACAACAGTTATAATACACGTGAAGGAAAACTGTAGCCATTTACATTGAAATCATTTTGACATACAAAAACGGGACGTGGCTACTAATGTCACAGGCGTACCTATGACTTGCATCTCACCATAAATACGAATGAGAACATCAATCCTGTCGATCATATCGATACTAGGTGGCTTGCATCTCACCCCTAGTGCTTAATAGGACCAAAAGACTCTTACCATCCAAACAATCAAAAGGTATCATTCTCACGGTAAATGGCATATGTAAGACTCATAACTATGCAAGACTTTTACTCTCTAAAACTCAATTCCTCCTGGTAGGACGACGATAAAATATACGGTCCTAGTCTAAATCTGGCCAGGCTCTTGGGAGGTACTTTACCCGATTCGACAAGCGATAAACGTTTTGCATCCAAGACTCGATCGATAGAACGGAAGTCGAGTACCCCAAATTCGGCAGAACGGCACGAAAAAGGCGAAAAAAGCATGAGTTAACCAACACTTGGCAGAACTGCACAAGTACGGCATAAGGATAGTCAAGCTAGTATGCTACACAATATGACATCACCATAAGTAGACACCCAAGAACCACACTAGATAATTACCTTCTTAGTATGCAATAAACATCTCACATCTAAGACCCAGGTAACAGAACGGAAGCCAGGTATACCAAATTCGTCAGAACAGCACGAAAGAGGTGGGCAAAGAGTGAGATAAACCCGCAGTTGCCAGAACAGCATAAGTGAGGTATAATTATAAGTCAAGCAAAAGTATAGTATAGTGGCAATTTCACATGGATACGGCTCATCCAATTATTCAAGTAAATTAAATCACCCATAATTGAAATACAATAACTAAATGAGAATGAATTAATTAAAGTTCATATTATGAATAAACTTAGACATTTCATATGATATTACCGTAATTTAAATAATAAATTCCACATTAACATGACATATGGAGAGCTTAGAAATAGCCAATAAGAGATGCTTTACTTCATATAAAATCTGAAGCAAGACGTATATAATCCAAATACGATTCATGTGATAAACATATAAATAACGATAAATAATGAGTTACGTTATATAAAACACGAGACGGAATTTAATTAATTCAAACACAGATACATGACACCAAACATGTAATACATACATGCTCCAAGTCGACCCATATACGGCTCAAAACTACTCCACAAACAACCATGGACTACCCCAACCAAGCCACCCACGGCTAGGGTAGTCCAGGCACGGCCAAAGAGATGGTGGTGCTGGCCAACAAAGGGGAAAACAGGGGACTAAAATCCCAATTCAAAACAACAAGTTTAGAACATGGCTACAACAAGGATCAACTTCAAGCGATTATAACGCAAGTTCTAGAAATGATAATGAGTAAAAACCTAATGGAGGTGATAGCTTAACCTCTTACGGTTCTAACGGTAGGTCATAAGCCCAAAGCAAGCAAGAAACAAGGAAGTTATAGCCATTCTACGAAAACTAGTCAGCCAGAAAACTGGATTCCAGTAGCTCAAAACAGTCCACTTCGTGGCCAAATTAAGACGGGTTTCTAAGCGTAAACAAGATGAAATTTGAACATGTAGGCAACCCAATACTTCCATGTATATACATATGAGATGGAAGTTGACAAATTGACTCAAATTAGTAACGAAAAGTAACTTAAAAGACGGAGGAAAACAGTCCAACACAACATGTATAAAGAATTTGTTATACCGTCTAAAGATGAAACTTTAAGCATGATACGAGACGGAATTCACCCAAACAAGTGACCCAATTCATTCAAGGATATGTATACAATATAGAAGCTAACAAATTGGCTCAAACCGACAAAAAAATCAACACAAAATTCGAGTACCAAACACGGCTGTCCAGCTCCATATTCACGGATTTTGGTCATTTTGTGACCGTCTTAAGACGAAATTTTGAACAAAAAAATGGTAGTATTCACACAAATAATTTACCTAACTCATTTACCTACTTCACCATGAACACAAAAGTGCCATCTTTACTTAAAATCGTCAAGTATAACTAGTAGAAAAGTCGTCTCAAAATCAACACAACACTAACACATTCACTAAAATTCCATTTATAACATATGAGAATGAAACACAACACATAAATACACCATACTAACAAACAAATTGACATAATACTGAGTAACCCATCACTGTTACCTTTTGTTCTTCACATTTCCGACTCAAAATTACTCCGGGTCGTCCAAAATAACATCTACATACAAAGAAGCGGTTTAGCATGGGAAAACGTACCATAAATGGGACGGCCAGAAGGTAGGGAAGATGAAAGTTAAGATTTTTTGTAACACTCCACATTAATTGAAGAGGTCCAGTGATAGGCTTAAATGACTAGTGCTTAAAGGGATTGGAAGTACTACTCATATCAACAAAGTGCACTTTCTTTTATGGTCATCCATGCCAAAGAACTCCACAGTTAAGCGTGCTTGACTGGGAGTAGTCTTAGGATGGGTGACCTCCTGGAAAGGTTCCTGGGATACGCATGAGTGAGGACAAAATGCGCTATAAAGGACCCGTGTTGATCTGTGGGCTATGTACACAGCCTAGTGAGCTATCATAAGTCATCGCTCCCGACCCGCTTGAGCTGAGGTGTTACATTTTTCTGACCTAGATAGATGGAGGGCGATGAGGGGAAGAAGTTGGCGCGGAAAACACTTGAATCAGACAAGAAACGAAGAAGTTATGAGTTTTTTTTTTTTGTGAATTTGAAGTAATTGAAAGAAAATGGAGGTAGAGAGAAGTTGGAGAGCTTAAATGTGAAGGGTAATATCCGTATAAAACCCATAAATTGAAGGATTATAACGCAAATTTTATACGTGATTAATAGTCATAAACGAAAAACACAATGAAACGATAAAGATTAAGTAATAACCTCCGGTCCTAGTGCAATTCGGCAATGAGAGATCAAAGTAGATCTCCTCCTAATTGTTGCACCCAAGATCGTCTGAGAAATGCCCTTGTGCTAGAATGAATCCTCTAATTGCCTTGCAATATTGAGAGGATTATTTTGTGAGTTTTGCTTAGATGAGAGATCTAGGTTTTAGAGAGAAATGATCTCCAAAACCCTAGTTGTTTTGCAAATGAATTAGCATTAGATTACAAAAGAGAGAGAGCTCTCTTTTGTCTATCCCATTCGGCCAAAACCGAGTCCAAGGGGAGGAAATGGGCTTTCATTTCCTCTTCATCTTAACTCGTAGTCCGACATGTAATTCGCTAAGTGTATATGACGCGGTTTCATTTTAAACTGTCATCGGTTATCGGTAATTAAAGCATCAACTAATAATACGGGTTAGTTGAATTATTAATACATGTCCGACAAAGACAATATTGTATAATTGTATTCAATATACATTTAATCAAATATAAATCGCTTATATTTAATTTACGAATTAACTGCTTAATTCGCCTTAGCCGTTATTATTTAATCCGTATTAAATAAAATATCTCAACATCACATTTTGACTAATTATTAGTCAAATAACTCAGACTAACTGGTTAGTCAAATTTGGCATCTACATGACTGTATTTTCATACCGTCACATCTCTCAAACGTATCCTATAGGTGTGACTTTTAGGGACCAGTTGATCACCGCCATCTGTATGACAATAACGTCAAACTTATCTAGCAAGCCAACCGTTATTGATAAACGTGGACCAACGGATTATGATACAAAAGTATACCCTTTGATCCTTTTAGAGATTTATAAGTCCTTGCACTAATCGTAAAGGACACCACCCCAACAAGCTCCCACTTGTCCGTACAAGTGTATGTGCAATGACGTTATCCGCACTAACTGGAGGACACCACCTCCAACAAACTCCCACTTGTCCGTACAAGTGTATGTGCGATAACCGATTCTCATATTCATTTAAAATTTCTCCCACTCAATGTAAAACAATTTGCAGATCCGGATCCGCAAAGGTCGTATTTTACAATCGATCTGGATCAAGAGTTGTTTCCCCGACTAGAGAGTAACTTAACTGATAAAACGAATACGTATTCGAGCATGGCCATGCATTTCAGTTACAGCTCCTCGAGTGGCCCTGAGAAATATCGAGTACCTGATAAAGGCTGAATATTTCCTTCAACTCGAACTCCTTCCGATCTAAGCACAGCATGAAATGACCCAGAAACAATCTACTTGGCCCCCTGTTACGGATGACCGTGAGAAAGAAACCAAAGTCACCCAAAATCTGCCTTAGTCTCAAGAGACAGTCGATAGTCAAAAGAATCGACTCTTAGGATCACCATGGAGGTCCTATCCACGACCGGCACCGAATGTTATAAAACATTTAGGACTCCACGTTGATGTCACAATTGTGTCTGCGAGATATCCGTATAAATCGCCTCTGTGATTGGTCGATCCAACCTGTTGACTTATGGCTCGTTGAACCCACCATCAACCAACGTCACAAAATAATTACCTTGAGTTATCAGCTCACGTGGGCAATTAAGGACCAAAAATATAATGTTTGTTCAGTTCACTTTGTGGTGTTCAAAATTTGTCGTACAAATCCACATGAAAAACAAAATATATAAAATATCAAAACGATGATGTCGTATAGAGTACAAAAGAGAATGAATCTAATCCATAAAAGAGTACTACAACTTAGGAACACGTTTAATTCCCATGGAATTAACATGCCCTTCATGCTTATCTTGTCGTAATGGTTTAGTGAGACGATCTGCTATGTTATCATCTGTAGCAATCTTTTCTATCACTACTTCCTTTTGCTCCACGTAATCTCGGATTAGATGTGCTTTCCGTTGTACATGTCTAGACTTGTTGCTAGACTTTGGCTCCTTAGCTTGGAAGATGGCACCTCTATTGTCGCAATAGATGGTGATCGGGTCATTCGAACTAGGCACTACTGATAGTCCATGTAAGAATTGACGCATCCATATCGCTTCCTTTGTAGCTTCGGACGCGGCATAGTACTCGGACTCGGTCGTAGAATCTCTTTGTTTTGTTTGGAACTCTTCCAGTGATCGCAGCGCCATTAAGAGTTAAAACGAATCCAGACTGAGATTTAGAGTCATCCCGATCCGTTTGGAAGCTAGCATCTGCACAGAATTCTTGCGCATAGCTTTTGATCGCCTCCATAAGTCAATGCCCAATCTTTAGTCCTCCGTAGGTACTTAAGAATGTTCTTGACAACCATCCAATGTGATTCACCTGGATGCTGTTGGAATCGACTTGTCATACTCAATGCATATGCCACGTCCGGACGTGTGCATATCATGGCATACATGATTGATCCTATAGCTGAGGCATAAGGAATCCGTGTCATGCGCTCTTTCTCTTCCGGTGTCTCTGGTGACTGAGACTTGCTCAAATGCACCCCTGGAGCCATAGGAAGAAACCCCTTCTTGGAGTTAGTCATGCTGAATCTCTCTAGGACTTTGTCTATGTAAGACTCCTGACTGAGAGATAACATCCGTCGTGATCTATCTCGATAGATACGGATGCCTAGAATTCTTTGTGCCTCTCCCAGATCTTTCATCTGGAAATGGTTTTTCAACCATACTTTCATCGAAGTTAAGAGAGGTATGTCATTCCCAATCAGGAGTATGTCATCGACATACAATATTAGGAAGATAATCTTGCTCCCACTCGACTTGATATAAAGACATGGTTCCTCGACCGATCGAGTAAATCCATTTTCTTTAATCACTTGGTCGAAGCGATGATTCCAACTCCGAGATGCTTGCTTAAGTCCATAAATGGAACGCCGAGCTTATCCTCGTGTCTCCACTTGACATAAGCCTCGCAGCCCCAAACCCGTATAAAGGACAAGTTAGGGACCGTTCCCTTCCATAGTTCATATGGAGTCTTGTCAACAGCTTTAGACGGACTTCGGTTAAGTATTAGAGCGGCTGACAGAAGAGCATAACCCCACAATGAGTCAGGCAACACGGTGTGACTCATCATGGATCGAACCATATCAAGTAGTGTTCGATTTCTCCGTTCGGACACACCATTCAATTGAGGTGTTCCAGGTGGAGTTAACTGTAGGGCAATCCCACAGTCTTTAAGGTGTTGATCAAACTCGTGAGAAAGATACTCGCCACCACGATCTGAACGTAGTGTTTTAATCTTTCTACCCAATAGGTTCTGTACCCTATTCTGGTATTCCTTGAATTTCTCAAAGGATTCACTTTTGTGCTTCATTAAGTAGACATAGCCATATCTACTTAAATCGTCCGTGAAAGTGATGAAATACCTATAGCCTTCTCGTGCGGTGATTGACATAGGGCCACATACATCCGTGTGTATGAGTCCTAATAGGTCAGCAGCGCGCATTCCAACACCTTTGAAGGAAATCCGAGTCATCTTACCGATGAGACATGATTCACACATGCCAAATGATTGAAAATCAAAGGCCGAGATAGCTCCATTCTTTATGAGCTGTTTTACGCGTTTCTCATTAATGTGTCCCATACGGCAGTGCCATAGATACGTTTGATCTTTGTCACCAACCTTTAACTTTTTATTCATTACGTGTAATATTTTGGTGGTCTGATCTAAAACATAAATTCCGTTCATGGAGACTGCCTTGCCATAAATCATATCGTGTAAAGAGAAAATGCAAGTATTATTCTCTATTACAAATGAAAAACCAAGTTTGTCAAGTGCAGAAACTGAAATAATGTTTTTCGAAAGACTGGGTACATAATAGCAGTCATATAATGACAACTCAAATCCGCTAGGAAGCTGGATCACATATGTCCCCTTTGAGATGGCAGCCACTCTTGCTCCATTCCCAACACGCAGGTCCACCTCTGTAATACCCCGTATTTTTATATAATTAATTAAACGGATATTATTGTCCTAAACGGATATTATTAAATGGATATTATTAAATATTATTTATTATACATTTTATGTTACTAATTAAGTCGGATTAATTGTGAGTCGATAATTATGTTAAGCTATCGATATAAGTTAATTGTGACGGGTTTATATGGAATTCGAAATGTGAGCTGAACCATTGAGCTGGCCCATTAACTGTCCAGCCCATTTAACCCTAATTAACCCTAAGCCCATTAACCATAACCCTAAACCTAATTAACCTAATCACTACTCTAATCCTTTCCTCAACCCGCCTCCCTCACGCCTCCCTCACTTCACCAGATCCAATCTCCACGAATCCGCATAGAGAGAGAGAGAGAGTGGTCGTGGGTGGCTGACGGCACTGCAAGGAAGAGCTAGGGATGATTGGCGACGACCTAGGTTGGCCGTGGTGGCCGTTGTGGTGGCAGAAAGATGGTAAGAGCAACTCACTTTCTCTGTTTTCATTTAATGTCGGTTTTTGGTGGGTTGTTTCGTGTCTTATAATGGCGTCTAGGATAGTTGTTGGCAGGGTAATGGTAATGGGTGGTAAGGGACGAGTGTAATGGTGGTGTTTAGGGCGGTTGTTGGTGGTGGTAGTGGCGGAAAAAGGCAGCAGCGACGAGGGGTGGCAAAGGGGTTATAACACGGGTTTTCAGGCGAGTTTAGAGGGGTAAGTTTTGGGTGGCACCACCGTCGACTAGGGGGAGGTCGACAAGGTGGTGCTGTGGTGTCGGTGTTCGTGGGTTGGCGGCGAGAGTAATGGTGGTGGTTTGGGCGGGGGTAGTTGTTAGTTGCGGTGGTGGCGGTGAGAACGAATGGTGTTTGGTGATGCGTGGTGGCGAACCAGGCCAGTTGACGGCCTGGTTTGACTCGCCGGCGGCGATCGACCCAGATGGGGGTGGCCGTTGGTGGCTGGGGCAGAGTGGGGGTTTGGTCAGGTGGTTGTCACGGTGGTGAGGTGGCCTGCGGTGGTGTGTGTGCGTGTGTGAAGGGGACGTGTTGATATCGAGTTGTTTTTTTTATTTCGAAGCGGGTTTTTCATATTTAAATCGTTACAATCCGTAATGAGTCGTATTCTTAATTAATTAATTTATTTTCCCGAGTCTTCTAAATAATTAATTAATGTAATTCCCGAGTTATTTAAATAATTAGAAATGGGTTTAAGTCGGGTGTTTGAGTTGTTTAAAGTTTGATTCGGGTTTCTTAATCGTTTAATTCGTTTAAATCTTTTAATTAACATAGTAGTTATTTACTTCAAATCCCGAGTCACTTAAATAATTATTTAATTTAAATTCCGAGTTGTTTAAAATAAAATAATAATTAATCATAATTAATTATCTTGAGTCGGGTGGTTAAAAGAGAAAAGTTACTATATCGGGAAAGCTTCTATTTCGGGAGATGACTATATTTAGTAGTTAGTAATTATAAATATTACAATTGTTTTAGGTGACGGATTCGTGAAGGATCGATAATCAGATTCGTTGCTTTATGTCTGGACTTCTTAACTGCTTAATTGGATTTGCTGGCACTATGAGGTAGGGAAATACACTTGACTTATTATCGTTGATGATGAATTGTGTTGACTTGATTCGTGGTTGTTGAGTTACGTTATGATTCATATACGGGAAGGTGATTGACTGAATTGATCGTGTTGAGTTTGTTATCACAACATTCGGTAACTGGCATGATTTCATTCATTAATATATATATTGTGTTGCATTAAATTTCTGTTGAGCATTTCATATGCATTGGAGTTGGAGGATGGTGTAGGAGTGACGATGTTGAGATATGATGTGAGTTGTGATAAGGCCCAGGCGGGTTCTGCAGGACTTGCCCTGGTGTCCTCAGCTGCGAGCTGGCAGATCGGCTACGGTCGATATATATATAGTCTACCGGGGATCGGTATGGCTGGGTTGTCCGGGGTATGAGATAGGAGATATGAGTTGAGATGGAGATGGAGGTGACGGAGGAGCATGCATATCATATTTCTACTGTTTCATTGTTTTCCCTACTCAGCTTCGCGGCTAACCCTGTGTATTCGTGTACGCCTGTGATGATCCAATTATTGGGGAGCAGATTGACAGGTATTTCGGAGACTGATGGGAGCTGGCCGGGAAGAGAGCTTGGATGACTGACTTAGTGCCTAGCCCACCTTAGTCTTATTAGTAGTTTTATCAGACTTTATCTTTTGGCCATGTTTTTGGAGGCTTTGTTTTAATTCCAGTTGTAATCTCACTATAAACATTTTAATAAAGTACTGTGTTTCTTTCCTTTGTTATCTACTGCCTCGGGTTTCCGAGATGGTAACACCGTCATTTATCTGAGGAGTCCTAGTTCAGGCCCTTAGATAAATGGGGGTGTTACAAAGTGGTATCAGAGCGAACGATCCTCAGGCCTAAACCAATGAGCCCAATGAACATAGGATGTGTCTAATTAAAATGAACTCCGGGATAGGACTGTTAGGAGCACACTAAGGTAAGGTATGAGTTAGGGGCCCCCTCACACCGAACCAGTGGTCCTCTCAGTTGAACCGGAAACCATGAGTGTATACGAGAGAAAGGGTAGAATAGTTGCTTAAGGTTGAGCATGAAATTCAAATATCGTTGCCTAAGTATTAACTGATTGATACATTGATTATTGCATAATCGAGTTGATGTATACTTTGAGACCTATATATTCTAACCATTATGCAGGACAACGCTACGGTAAGTATTTTGTATGAACAATGTGCTGATAGTACTATTAGGTCTAGTAATATGCGGTTTTGTGATTCCAAAGCCATGCTAGTATAGTATTGTGTTAGTAATAAGAAACACGATAGAATTTCATATCTTTTGTCATCGCAATCGTGATTTAGATATAATGAGTAGATCGAGATGCGAAGGGATTCTATGGGGTAGATGTTACGAATTGTACGGCGTGAGATTTAAGTTAGGATAGATTAGTATCGATAGTATGATTGTAAGAGTTGGAACATATAAAATGAATGACATAGTGATTAAACACGTTTTGGTTAATGTTACTCTTTAATTGACCTTACTGCCATTTCTTTTCTGTTTATTGCCTACCGATGAAAATTATATGAGAGATAGCCTTGGGAGTTAGTGTCCATTTGACATTGGTTTCATGCTTATATGATATACGGGTTAGAGTTGATAAATATTTAGTGAGCTGTGGTTAGGAAGTTCTTGTGCAGTGATGTTTGACCAACGATTTTGTAAAAATCCTCATTTAAATTGTATTAATAATTTTCGCATAATTCCAACTCCATCGATCATAAAATTCGCATATGTTTTCAAATTGATAAGCCACGAAAAATCTTGATGTTTCAATATTAAATAATAAGTTTTGCAAACTGACCCAAGTTTTAGACCAATTGTTGTCACATGTTTGTTGGACCAACTGAGTTGAAAATTATTTAAAAAAAAAAAAAAAAAAAATGGAATTCTTGTACTTTAAACCTAATTCTTTTTCCCTGTATTTTGAACTCACCATGTTTTATAAAAGTAAAATAAATCAAGTTTTTAATCGAACGGTTATTTATCCGTGATCTTTGAAAGTTACAACGTAAATCAAAACATTTAAAATGTGCGTTCTATGTTGAATTTTCATACAATTGTTTGGTTAATTCATGAGTTTTAATAATGTGAATTTATAATGTTTCATATGGCGATAGTAGCACGCATGTTCAGTAATTATGTATCTTAACAAGTGACAAAAATTTAAAACTTAGTGATAACATGGTTGGCATGATAGTATGAGTAAAATTGAATAAGCTTAAATTGATTTCTAATCAAGGGTGAAATATGTTATACGAGTCCAGTTGTTTGCATACGTTAAATACATTTGGCATGTTGTAATACCTCTGGTGTGTCCATAACATTTGCATAGTGGTCGGATATATATAAATATAAAACAATATTGTCATATCTTTGTAAGTTGATGGCGTTAAAAGTTAATTGATTGTTCTAATATACTCGCATGAATAATTATAATAATTATGTCTAAATATTCCCACAAGTAGGATGTCATCTGAGTTCTAAGGCCTTTTATGTGAGTTTATGTGCCTAAAGTTATACCTATTACTTTCATTACATTAAATTCTTTCAATTGAACCTAAAACCTATAACATGATAATAAACCATGTCGTTATTCTTTATTGAATATGTTCATTATTATATTGTCATAAAATGCTAAAGTGATTTTTGCAATTGTAACACGACATTTGACCCATCTATATTCTCGAGTCGTTACTATCATTATATTTTAATAAAGATTGTTTATGATAATTATATTGGCAATTATAATGGGATAACCCTTTGATGATTCACATGATATGCGTTCGTTTAAATGATAGCCGTTATAGTTACGTTTAATTGAGCCGTGAATATAACTGAGTAAAGAAGTGCAACTAAAATCCTGATGATTGAGGTAATAATCGTCCATTAGTAAAGATAGGACTGAAATGAATAAGATGAACCTGTAAATTACGAGATATGAGTCGACACCTAAGCTTGTTTTGGTTAGAAGGAATTGAATTGAGTTTATCTGATTTTGAGTTTCGCAGTAAGCTGTAAATGGATTCTATGATAGCCCTGTTATAAGAATATGTTAAGAAAATTATTCACCGTCCAGCATGAAAGTAAAAGTTTTGAAAATGAAGTTAAATTTTGTCGTGAGTATAAATTCGGGAGGAGATTTTCAGCCAATGTTTGGTGGTATGGTTCCATGAAAATTGCTAGTCTGGAGGGATGAAACTAGAACGGAGTCGCAAGTAGTGAGTTAATTTAGTCATGTGGTTTGTTCATGTAACGAATTGGTGGGTTGTGGTTAGTTACGAATGTCAAAACGGGAAAGGTAATGTGATGATTTAAGTGAGTTATGTGTTAACATGGTAAATTGATATTAGCATCACATATAATGAATATTTGTAGAATTTGTGTAGTTATATACATCTAATCTTTCTGTCATTGTGTTGGGTACAGTCTAAATATAATTAACACCAAGAACGAAATTTTGTGTATAATAGTCTTGTACGATAACTTTCCAATATCGTTGTTTACTCGCTTGTTTGACTCGACCAATAAGTTTATAAAATTTGCCAATCAATGTGCATTCGTCATTCATGAATAAATACCAAACCCTTGCTATGAGGAATAAAAATAATTCTAGGATGATAAGTATTGCGAAACTGGTTGTCTTCATTTTATCGGTGATTCTGTGTCTGGACCTAAATCTGTACAATTGTGTAAAGGAAAGTCAGACTGGACCTATTAGGTTATAAATTTTCATAAATCGATTTATCAAGTTTGGACCCTAATTCTTTTCTCATGTTGATTGATTCCCTATGTTTCTAAGGTATGATTACAATGATTGGTAAAATGAATAATTACTAATGATTTTACTGGTAACGGTAGCTTCCTCGAGAGAGTTGGTATATTGGTTGTCTTTGGTAAAGATTAGTTAACTTGAACGTGAGTTGTGAATCTTTTATTCTCTTTCAGTCGATAGCAGTAGTTTGAGAACTTTTGTTATAATAATGAAGGTTACGAGGACGTAACCTTGTTTTTAGTTGGGTAGGATTGAAAAATCTTGATGCTTAATTTGCACTTGTTTGTAGGTTATGGTTGACCAAGTTGACGTTTAGTTGTGGGGTACCTATGCAAATGAGTTCTATATGTTTTGTTCCTACTTCTGTTAGTTGGTTGAGGCGTAAAAGGAGAGTGTAGTTAAACTACTGGTATGGAGTTATGAGTTGTGGGGCCTTTGTGCCGAGTTACATTTGTGGTCCAGTGTGACCATGGTGATTGAGTTACTTGAGTTTGACGGCGTTCTCAGATGAATACTTAGTTTTATGCATTTGTGTTCTCAGGTAGTTATTAGTTATAGTTAGTTGGTTAAGTAATGACGAGTTAAACTTCGGGACGAAGTTTATTTTTAGGAGGGCAGAATGTAACATTCCGTATTTGTTATGTTAATTAAGGTGTCAAAAGTGTGTGTTAACCGAGTTAGAAATACGCGACGTCCGTAAGTACGATATGCAAAACCCTTCTGAGGTTTGGGTAAGGGAGCGAACTTCGGGACGAAGTTCATTTTAAGGGGGGAAGACTGTAATACCCCGTATTTTTATATAATTAATTAAACGGATATTATTGTCCTAAACGGATATTATTAAATGGATATTATTAAATATTATTTATTATACATTTTATGTTACTAATTAAGTCGGATTAATTGTGAGTCGATAATTATGTTAAGCTATCGATATAAGTTAATTGTGACGGGTTTATATGGAATTCGAAATGTGAGCTGAACCATTGAGCTGGCCCATTAACTGTCCAGCCCATTTAACCCTAATTAACCCTAAGCCCATTAACCATAACCCTAAACCTAATTAACCTAATCACTACTCTAATCCTTTCCTCAACCCGCCTCCCTCACGCCTCCCTCACTTCACCAGATCCAATCTCCACGAATCCGCATAGAGAGAGAGAGAGAGTGGTCGTGGGTGGCTGACGGCACTGCAAGGAAGAGCTAGGGATGATTGGCGACGACCTAGGTTGGCCGTGGTGGCCGTTGTGGTGGCAGAAAGATGGTAAGAGCAACTCACTTTCTCTGTTTTCATTTAATGTCGGTTTTTGGTGGGTTGTTTCGTGTCTTATAATGGCGTCTAGGATAGTTGTTGGCAGGGTAATGGTAATGGGTGGTAAGGGACGAGTGTAATGGTGGTGTTTAGGGCGGTTGTTGGTGGTGGTAGTGGCGGAAAAAGGCAGCAGCGACGAGGGGTGGCAAAGGGGTTATAACACGGGTTTTCAGGCGAGTTTAGAGGGGTAAGTTTTGGGTGGCACCACCGTCGACTAGGGGGAGGTCGACAAGGTGGTGCTGTGGTGTCGGTGTTCGTGGGTTGGCGGCGAGAGTAATGGTGGTGGTTTGGGCAGGGGTAGTTGTTAGTTGCGGTGGTGGCAGGCTGAGAACGAATGGTGTTTGGTGATGCGTGGTGGCGAACCAGGCCAGTTGACGGCCTGGGTTTGACTCGCCGGCGGCAGTCGACCCCAGTGGGGGTGGCCGTTGGTGGCTGGGGCAGAGTGGGGGTTTGGTCAGGTGGTTGTCACGGTGGTGAGGTGGCCTGCGGTGGTGTGTGTGCGTGTGTGAAGGGGACGTGTTGATATCGAGTTGTTTTTTTTATTTCGAAGCGGGTTTTTCATATTTAAATCGTTACAATCCGTAATGAGTCGTATTCTTAATTAATTAATTTATTTTCCCGAGTCTTCTAAATAATTAATTAATGTAATTCCCGAGTTATTTAAATAATTAGAAATGGGTTTAAGTCGGGTGTTTGAGTTGTTTAAAGTTTGATTCGGGTTTCTTAATCGTTTAATTCGTTTAAATCTTTTAATTAACATAGTAGTTATTTACTTCAAATCCCGAGTCACTTAAATAATTATTTAATTTAAATTCCGAGTTGTTTAAAATAAAATAATAATTAATCATAATTAATTATCTTGAGTCGGGTGGTTAAAAGAGAAAAGTTACTATATCGGGAAAGCTTCTATTTCGGGAGATGACTATATTTAGTAGTTAGTAATTATAAATATTACAATTGTTTTAGGTGACGGATTCGTGAAGGATCGATAATCAGATTCGTTGCTTTATGTCTGGACTTCTTAACTGCTTAATTGGATTTGCTGGCACTATGAGGTAGGGAAATACACTTGACTTATTATCGTTGATGATGAATTGTGTTGACTTGATTCGTGGTTGTTGAGTTACGTTATGATTCATATACGGGAAGGTGATTGACTGAATTGATCGTGTTGAGTTTGTTATCACAACATTCGGAATCGGCATGATTTCATTCATTAATATATATATTGTGTTGCATTAAATTTCATTGAGCATTTCATATGCATTGGAGTTGGAGGATGGTGTAGGAGTGACGATGTTGTGAGATATGATGTGAGTTGTGATAAGGCCCAGCGGGTTCTCGCAGACTTGCCCTGGTGTCCTCAACAAGGAAATGGCGGCGGATCGGCTACGGTCGATATATATATAGTCTACCGGGGATCGGTATGGCTGGGTTGTCCGGGGTATGAGATATGAGATATGAGTTGAGATGGAGATGGAGGTGACGGAGGAGCATGCATATCATATTTCTACTGTTTCATTGTTTTCCCTACTCAGCTTCGCGGCTGACCCTGTGTATTCGTGTACGCCTGTGATGATCCAATTATTGGGGAGCAGATTGACAGGTATTTCGGAGACTGATGGGAGCTGGCCGGGAAGAGAGCTTGGATGACTGACTTAGTGCCTAGCCCACCTTAGTCTTATTAGTAGTTTTATCAGACTTTATCTTTTGGCCATGTTTTTGGAGGCTTTGTTTTAATTCCAGTTGTAATCTCACTATAAACATTTTAATAAAGTACTGTGTTTCTTTCCTTTGTTATCTACTGCCTCGGGTTTCCGAGATGGTAACACCGTCATTTATCTGAGGAGTCCTAGTTCAGGCCCTTAGATAAATGGGGGTGTTACAACCTCACCCTTTACAAGGGGTTCGATGTTTCGGAGCCCCTGCACATGATTACACAGATGAGAACCACAACCAGTATCAAGTACCCAAGTTCCGTAACTTGCGTGGTTAATCTCAATCATATGAATAAAAGTAGAAGAAGAAGACATACCAACAGGTTTAACACGACCTGCCTTTAAGTCCTCATGATAAACAGGACATGTACGCCTCCAATGCCCAGTCTTGTGGCAATGATGGCATTCCATGTTTTCATTCTTGCTCTTTGTCGCGCCTGATGAGGTGCTCGACTCACCAGGTCCACTCTTACCTGAACCCGACTTCTTAAACTTCGGTTTGCCTACTGCTAAGCCTGGCTGAACTTTGCCCTTACCCTTGCCCTTGTTTGACACAACGAGAACATCCTGTTTCATGCTCCCACTGAACTTCATGTCCTTCTCGGTCTGTACGAGAAGGGAGTGCAGTTCATGGGGACTTTTCTTCAAATCATTCATATAGTAATTCGCTCTAAATTGCGAAAAACCATCGTGGAGTGAATGAAGCATGCGGTCAATAACAATGTTCTCGCTGAGCTTACAATCAAGCGTCTCCAGCTTCTCGACATTCTCAATCATGCTGAGAATGTGTGGGCTAACTGGTTGGCCCTTCTGGAGTCTCGCATCAAAGAAGCGAGTGGTATGCTCATAGGTCACGATTCTCGGTGCTTTCGAGAATTCCTTGGTGAGCGTGGTGAAAATCTTGTTTGCACCTTGGGCTATGAAGCGTTTCTGCAAATTGGGTTCCATTGCAAAAATGAGTACGTTTTTAATCGCACCCGCTTCCAAGGCGAAATCGTTATACTTGTCGATCTCGTTAATTCCACCGTGGGGCCTGGGTTTGACGGCATGGGCTCAAGCGAAATTTGAGCTTCCCGTCGCCAGCGGCAAGATTCCGTAATGCCGCCTCCCATCCGCGAAGTTTGATCCATCATTCTTCGATCGAGTTGACGATTCATCCGATTCATGAAGATCCGAAGCCAGGACTCACGGTCCAATGTGGCACTTGGCATTGGGTCGTTCAAGTGACCAGCCATATTGTTATTAGCAGTTTATGTGAACGTGATCTACACTGAAAAAGAAAGAAAAACCAAAACGAAATAAGCAACTCATCGAGGTGATTTAAGTCTATTAAAATTTATTTTAATCGTGTAGACTCATTGCACTTGTATAATTGATCTCCCTCAAGAATAATACAAGTGATCCCAAGACTCAATTTCCGTAAATTGATAAGCCAACTGTTTAGCTAGTTCTTCCGTAAAAACTCTTGGTCGATAGATTTCCGTAAATCCTATCTATAGTCCACCATGATCACAGGATCGTACGAGTGACCATAGTGTTGAGATAAAATAAGTCAATCGGTTCCAACTTACCCGACGTAGAAGGGGTCATATTATGCCTACCGACGAAGAAGGGATTCATTGGAGTTTGACCTATAAAGACCGTTCTCAATTTTTGTTTATACGAGGAAGATCCCATCAACTAAGTTTCAATTCATTTTAAGTGAACGAATAACTAGCAACTGCGTGAATGAATTAATTTAGATGATGGCTTAAAACGTGTGACATGATAATGTCAAAGAAAACTAACTCGTGACCTCTATATGTGTCAGTTTTCATGCAATTATTAGGTGGTTTGGCATTTAGGCGGAATATGATGCATACTATCGTTACGATAAAATAAATAAATGAATGCGATACGTAAATAAAAAATTCCTAGTGTGGCCTATCCTAGTAAAAAGAACATAATACAACTTTGGAATCCACCGTTGGACCCGAAAAGCTTGTCTTGATGTTCCATCTTTGTCCATGTAGCGGGAGTGAGCATCCGGTCTCCTTCTTCGGTCTTCTTAAAATTACAATTAAAATTTACAAAATATAAACCTATTTACATTCTAAATAAAAACTGTAATTAAAAGAAATAAAAGGGAGATACGAGATCTCAAAATACAACCAAGACCGTGTTCCATCATTACGGTAACACGTTCTACTAAGGCCACACTAAGTTACAACCGTTTGCAAAAATAAATAAATACGTAATTAAAAGCATTCAAAATAAATAAGAACGATAAATAAAATGCATCAACTAAATTAAATTTATTCGTGACATAATTCCGTAATTATGTTAAATTTATCCAAACCACCAAAGACAATTAAAATTATATGACAAAACCGCTTTAGTCAAGTTAATTTTAATCCGAGATAATCCGTTACTATAAATCGTTTTAAAGTAACTTAATTTTACGTGGGTGAACCGTTTCACTATCAAGCGAGAGCATAAAACCGTTTTATGCAATAAAAGGCCGAAAAAAAACAAATTTTTTTTTTTTTTTTTCGTCACTGCTGGGCGTGAACAGTACCCAGAAATTTTTTTTTTTTTTTTTAAGTGCTGAAATTGCCGAGAGCATCAAAAAGCCAAAAAAAAAATTAAACGGCTCAAAATCGTGAGCAACAAGAGATCAAAACAAAACGGTTTGATAAAACACAATTGCAATTTTAATCTAATCCGTATAGAAATCAAACTACAATTGTTACATCTTCAACATATTGCAATAATTATCGGTTAAAATTACAACATGTGAAGAACGATTGAAAACAAGAGATCGAATGATCTAACAAAAATGTGTGGCACGCAAATCGATGCAAAAATCAGAAAAACAGGCCAAGAGGCCGCACGGTTCTTCCAAAAAAAAAATTTTCGAGACAAAAATTTGTGTCACACGAAATTTTATGCAATCATTTTGATAGATCTCTAACATATTGCAATGAATATCGATTACAAAACAATATGCAAAGATCAAAATGAAAACAAAACAAACGACAACCAACACCGTGTAACCAAGACACGGATCCCAAGGCACAAAAAAACAAAAAAAAACGCAGCAATTAAAAAAGAATTGCCGAGAAAAAAATGGCTGCCGTGACAATTTTTGAACAAAAATTCATCGATTCAAAATTCGTTTGATGAAAATCACATAGAAAAATTTACGTGGCCTCTCTCTGATACCACTTGAAGGGTAATATCCGTATAAAACCCATAAATTGAAGGATTATAACGCAAATTTTATACGTGATTAATAGTCATAAACGAAAAACACAATGAAACGATAAAGATTAAGTAATAACCTCCGGTCCTAGTGCAATTCGGCAATGAGAGATCAAAGTAGATCTCCTCCTAATTGTTGCACCCAAGATCGTCTGAGAAATGCCCTTGTGCTAGAATGAATCCTCTAATTGCCTTGCAATATTGAGAGGATTATTTTGTGAGTTTTGCTTAGATGAGAGATCTAGGTTTTAGAGAGAAATGATCTCCAAAACCCTAGTTGTTTTGCAAATGAATTAGCATTAGATTACAAAAGAGAGAGAGCTCTCTTTTGTCTATCCCATTCGGCCAAAACCGAGTCCAAGGGGAGGAAATGGGCTTTCATTTCCTCTTCATCTTAACTCGTAGTCCGACATGTAATTCGCTAAGTGTATATGACGCGGTTTCATTATAAACTGTCATCGGTTATCGGTAATTAAAGCATCAACTAATAATACGGGTTAGTTGAATTATTAATACATGTCCGACAAAGACAATATTGTATAATTGTATTCAATATACATTTAATCAAATATAAATCGCTTATATTTAATTTACGAATTAACTGCTTAATTCGCCTTAGCCGTTATTATTTAATCCGTATTAAATAAAATATCTCAACATCACATTTTGACTAATTATTAGTCAAATAACTCAGACTAACTGGTTAGTCAAATTTGGCATCTACATGACTGTATTTTCATACCGTCACATCTCTCAAACGTATCCTATAGGTGTGACTTTTAGGGACCAGTTGATCACCGCCATCTGTATGACAATAACGTCAAACTTATCTAGCAAGCCAACCGTTATTGATAAACGTGGACCAACTGATTATGATACAAAAGTATACCCTTTGATCCTTTTAGAGATTTATAAGTCCTTGCACTAACTGTAAAGGACACCAGCCCCAACAAAATGTTGTTGGAAAATGGTGGAATTAGGGTTGGAAATGAAGGAGGTAGGTGGAGGAAGATGAGTGGGTGGGTTACCTTAGTCAAACTTGGTCAAAACCCGCTTTTTTGAGTCGGTTTTTGCTAGAATTTACATCCCGAGTCTACTATAAACTCAAGCCGGGAAAATATTATTATTATCATCATTATTATTGTTATACTACTAAAACACATATTTTTATAGTAATTACGCTTTAAAAAAAATTATTTAAAAAAAGCGGTTAAAAGTATTTTAAAGTAGTTTCGCAAAAGAGCGGGTGTTACACTATCAGTAGGAATCCCCGTCGTAAGTTGGAGAGTCTAGCCCTAGCTCCAACCAATCATAACACAAACTGAACCGTAGTTCTTCAAAAAAAACTGCAATCTTACCATTGTCACTGCCACGTTCTCCAACGTTGAACCCGATGTCGTCGCTGGCATAGTTTAGGTTGCCGCTGATATCCAAAAAGTACTTCGAATGAAAACCCAGTCAAGGAATCAATTAAATCAAACTACAAGATGGGTAATTATGAAGCCCATCAAAGGAACACTTAACAATCACAATTATGGAGCCCATCAAATAGAACACAACAAATTTTATTTTATTTTTAACACAAAGAACATACATTTAAGAACACATTAATATCATAAAAACCTCAAAACAAAAAAGATGCACCATAAAATATTTCAATTGCCTCAAGTTTCTAACTGTTTGGACAGAGAATGATTTAATAATCTAATGATTTAAACTATTGTGTCACATATATTACCCGAGAGACTATCTTTAAGTGTACCATTAAGCACAAACTCATATACCAATATGAGTTCTTCTTTGTATAAATTAAAAAGTTAAGAGACAAACATCACTTAGCTTCTTTCCATTCTAGCATTGTTTTCCTAAAAAAAAGTGTGTTCTAGACTCCCTTCAACCCTTTTGGTAATCATAGTATTTGTATTCTCTAACAAAGAAAGATGCGAAAGTTCAGCACAAACCACTTTAACAAGGCAAACACTAAAGACTTAACTTTCTTTTTTTAGTTAAAAGCTTCCAAGAAACCGTTAATTCGCGCTAAAAGACAATGATGATGAACTGCGTAATTAAAAAATGCCAGATCATTCTCAAATTTTAGTTACATATATCAATGTAATAACTCCAAATCAACACATCTGATCTAAAACTCTCAAAAGGGCCTGATCAAATATGCCGAGAAAATTTCATTAAATTTCAATAATCTCAAAAGTCTTTCCCTTTACTTCAATTCAGACCTTTTTGTTGATATGGTAGAACATTTTGTCAATACGGGCAATTACTAATCTTAACCCACAAAATTCTTTTTTCAATGAAAAACAATCCATCAAAAGCACTCTAAAGCAAACAAAATAATCGTATTTATCTCTAATAATCAAAATAAGATTGATGGTTGGAAAGTAATAATAATCTCTAATTATTTTTGTGAATAGTTTTGAAAGCTAAAGCCAGAGGCAGAGCGAATAATTTACCTGAGAGGGAGCAAAAAAATTTCAGTGGGCGCGAAAGGATAATGTTCTAAAGGGAAACTCGAAAAAATTTGAAAATTTTGAACTAAAAACTTTGAAATTCCCGACCGCCATCAAGAACATTGTTTCTCTATTTTGTAGAGAGATCATGGTTACTAATTTTCTTACTAACAGCTTAAAGCTAATTATTTATACTCTTGATTTTACCAAGGACTTAAGGAGCAGTTCCTAGCCACTTCTAGAAGCAACTGGCAGTATGTCTCAATTGTTTATAATTACACACGCCTCGCAAAAGGCACTTGATCTTCTGTTTTAAAAATAAAATAAATACTACTCAGGAGAGGTGAAAGTGTTTAGGTTGGAGTCATTGTCACTTTGGTAATCCTTGTACAAGAATACACTAATCACACTATAATCGCAAAATCAATAATGAACATCAATTAGCACATGGCAGCGAAAACATCCCACCCAAGGTAGAAATAACCAAGAAGATGACTTTTAAGTTATCAATCATCAATCGAAGAACACCCAAAATGTGAAAAATTTGAGAAACTCACTACACAACCCTAACCAGAAGCAATGAAAATATAAATATAAATAAAAGGCGGTATTAGGAATACAAAGTAAACTGAAATAATAAAGGCTCCATTCGGTGAGGATCAAGACATACCAGTGAAGTGAGATTATATCCCTAATTTCCTGTTTATTTCATGTAAAAGGTACAAATTGGCGAGGAGCAAATAACAATTTATGAGAAGCCGAATCAGCATCAAGGTAGGTAATTCAAAGTCCGGCATTCATACGCCTTTCCTCTAAACACCTTCATGAAGCTGCCATTTTTTCAATGAAAATTGCATTAATAAAATAATAAATAATCCCTCTATTTTAGTCAATAACAATAAAAAAAAAAGCTCTAAGGAGAAAAAGGAGAGCAAGGCAAGAGCACAATAGTTCTAGCAACATCTTCTCTTTTCAAGCTTATTTATTAGATAAGATTAGATTGGAAGTAATATCAAAGGAAAAGGTGAATACTGATTATGATACATTCAGATACCCTAAAATGAAGAAACGAAGGAGAAACATAGAAGTAGTTATTGATTATGAACAGTATTGCCGATGGAGATGCTAATCTCAATCTGCCAAAAGCACTCATCAAATATGAACAATAATCCACTAAAATCACTCAAAATTGATAGAAAAAAAACAATCTCTAACATAATTCAAAGCATAAACTTAATAACATCAAGATTAAACAAGATCAATTAAACAAAATCAAACAACAAACCCATAAATGAAATCATCAAACATGCATGAAAACGGGTAACCTTTTCAATTCGATTTGATCTGGGTTTAGAGTAGAAGGTGAGTTGTGAAAAAATGGAATCAATTGATCTGGCGGCTTCTTTCCGTTCCCATTTTTGTCAGACATTGTTGAAATTAGGGTTAGGATTTAGGTTTGATGGCTTTGGGGTTTTCTTGGGGTGATAATATGGTCTACCGATGAAGATTAGAGAGAGAGAGAGTGATTATGGAGAGAGTTGTAGGGGATGATTGAGGCGAGGGATAAAATGAAGGAAAGCAAGAATTATATAATAAAATGGGCAAGCTCAAAATTGTGCATTTTTGTTGGACAATAGGCAAAGTGTTACACTTAGTTACTGTTCATTTTGAACAATAACCATCCTACTCACTTTTTTGTAAAGGGTGTAGATGAGTTTATGCGTAATTGATTAATTGGTTGATTTGGATTATTATTTTATGATTGGTTAATGATTATTATAATCATGGTTGCATTCACTGGCATGATATATGCTTTGGTCATTTGAGTTAGTGGCAGATATCATGGTAAGAGCCTTCGGGTGATGTATTACAAATTTACTAGCAGACGTCGTGGTAAGAGCCTTCGGGTGACATATTCAGATTTATTCTAGGAGTCACCGTTTATATACCTTTGTGGTTGTGTAAGGCCTCAGGCGGGTATTACAGTCCTGTCTCTGGTGTGTCTACTCAACTTGAGGTTGAGGGTTATGAGCTTGGTTGCATTAGTATTGCATTGCATAAATTACATCATCGTCTTGTTATCATTATTCCTTGTCTTGAAATTGTTATTCCTACTCAACTGTTTGGTTAACAGTGTATTCGTTAAACACCTGTGATAAACCAATTATTGGGAAGCAGATTGACTGATAGGTAATTGAGCTGGCTTAGACTGGAGCATGGACGGGCGTGAGGCTAAGACGAACACCTAGGAGTCTAGATCACCTAGCTTGGTCAAACATTATTTTATTATTCGCTTTATTTAGTTTCCGTTGCAGTTGTATTTAATTTACTTTACAGTTATTAAGTTTGGAACAATGTAATAAGGCCGTTAAACGTTATATTTATTTAAAGTACTGTGGTTTCGTTTATCTTTGTAATCACCACCTCACGCAACTGAGATGGTAACACTTTTATTTATCTAGGAATGCCTAGTAAAGACTCTTAAATCAATGGGGGTGTTACATCCTAAAAACACATAACCGGTGTTTAGACGGAAAATTATTTATTCCTATTTTCGTACGATCTGATCCGTCCAATTTCCCGATTAGAACTGACCAATAAACACCCGAATAGACAAACATAGACAAACGTTGCTTACAATAGAAGTTGAAACTTAGGTTATTTATTCAACATTTAAATAAAAAAAAGTCAGATGTAAGCATTATCAACAAATTAAATTCTCGACTACTTGTACATCATATCAGTATAGGAGAGCTACTAGGTGGTACTATATTTCAATGGTCATATTATATTAATATTAATTAATAAAATACTTTTATAGAAGTATGATAAATTGATAATAATAGTATTAATTCAATAGAAGAATTAATTGATGCAAACTCATTTCCATTAACACTGACAAATAATCGTTTCATAATATAGAAGTTCTATTCATAACCGCAAAGTGAAGGATATGCCATAAACATAACCATTGTCCAAATTGGAAAAAAAACATATACAACCTTTCGGATAACGCACAATGACATAGACAACCTTAACTTAAACCTTCCACAATCACATTTTTTTTGTTTAAACTTGATATGATTAATTGATCAAGCAAAGTAAGGCATTTGACTTGCTTGAACGAACCAATCACAAGTATGAGTTGTAGTGTACTGATCATAATCGCCAATAACATTGTTATTGCTCATCACATTATAATTTCTGTAACCCATCATGTCCATGTTATTGAATCCGCTACTGTTTGTTGCATTCTCAATTGAAGTGTTGTTATTATAGTTATAATAACTATAATCACAATTATAATTATTAAAGTTGCCCATGTCACTAACTATATTAGTTAGTGGATCATCAGCAGGGAGCGAGTTTTGATGAGTGAGAGCGGTGGGGTAATTAGTAAGCAATGGGGCGGTCAATGATGCAGGTGGGTGTTGATTTGTGTAAAACTGATAACTACAGGGATGGAGAAGGAAAAAGATTGTTATTCAATTGATGAATGATACACGATGCTAGCATATCACATATATACAACTTACTCAATATTTACTTCCTATAACTTAGGCCATAAACTAGGTAACCAAATATACATTTTACATTCTTAAGGAAGATATTATGCACTAAATATTGTAACAATATCGTCACAATATCGTAACAATATCGTGTCAATATTGTTCCATACTCCCCCTCAAGTTGGAGCACTTGGTAAGCCAATGCCCAACTTGGACCGTAAATAGCGAAAAGCATCACCCCCAAGTGCCTTCGTGAAAATATCTGCAATCTGCTCTTTACTTCGTATATGTGACGTTGCAACGGTTTTATTGACAAGGTGATGACGTATAAAATGGCAATCAATCTCGATGTGCTTCGTACGGTCGTGAAAAACTGGATTTTTGGCGATGTGCAAAGCTGCCTTGTTATCACAGAAAACTTCAATTGGTCTCGTATGATCAATGCCGAGTGACTGAAGGAAAGACTTCACCCATATTACTTCACTAGTTACCTCTGCCAGTGCTCTATATTCAGCCTCGGCTGTTGATTTTGCCACCGTCGTTTGTTTTCGTGCCTTCCATGAAATTGGTGACTTACCCAACGACACAAAATAGCCGGTTATGGACCTCCTCGACAATGGGCATGCTGCATAATCCGAGTCTGAATACCCACGTAACATTAAATCGTTACTTCTTTCTATCACGATTCCTTTCCCTGGACTTCCTTTAATGTAACGTATTACTCGGAAAACTGCATCCATATGCTCCTTCCTCGGGGCAAGTACGAACTGAGATAATACATGAACCGCGTACACTAAATCTGGCCTCGTGATAGTCAAATAAATGAGTCGTCCTACCAAACGTCGGTACTTCATAGGATCATTCAATATGTAGCCTTCAGCTAAAGCCAATTGATGATTTGGTTGAATAGGAGTGTCTACCAGTTTTGCTCCTTCCAATCCCGCTTCACTTATAATTTCTAAAGCATACTTTCTTTGACTAAGAAAAAGGCCTTTTGACCCGCTGGCTACTTCAATGCCCAAGAAGTATTTGAGTCTTCCTAGGTCCTTAATACCAAAACTCCGGTCTAGGAAAGCTTTGAGACGATTGCTTGCTTATTCGTTATTACTCACGATTATCATATCATCAACATAAACCAGAATTCCAAGAAATATATCGTTTTTATTGTAAGTAAATAACGAGTAATCTGCCATAGATTGTTCAAAGCCATACCTTATCAAGGAATCCGACAACTTAGCAAACCAATTGCGCGAAGCTTGTTTTAAACCATATAGCGACTTCATTAGTTTACATACTTTAGTCGATCCTCCTTTATCAAAGCCGGGTGGTACTCGCATATAAACCTCCTCATCCAAATCCCCATGTAAGAAAGCGTTATTAACATCTAATTGAGCAATTAACCATCCTTTCGAAACTGCCACTGCAAGTAAGCAACGAACACTCGTCATCTTTGCCACCGGAGCGAAAGTTTCATGGTAATCCACGCCTTCTATCTGGGTGTAACCTTGTGCAACCAACCTTGCTTTGTATCATTCAATTGTTCCATCTGCCTTATGCTTAACTTTGTAAACCCATCGACATCCAATAGGTCTTTTTCCTTTTGGGAGATCAACAATCTGCCAAGTTCCATTTTTTTCAAGCGCCTCAAACTCTTTTGACATAGCTTTCCTCCATTCGCTTGACTGGGCAGCTTCTTGATAGTTGTGTGGCTCTTTTATCGCATCTATTTTCGCCAAGTAACTCCTGTGATTGTTAGAAAAGCAATTGGTAGTGACATAATTAAGCATTGGATAACGGGTACCTTTCTTCTTGGACGTTGATTGAATTGGGTGAGCAGCGGGGTCTATAATTCGGGTCGATTTGCAAACATAGTCCTTCTTCCAAAATGGTTCAAATTTTTCGCGAGCACCACGACCCATTATTCCATCCGTGGGTGCAGACTCTGTATCCCCTGTTTGTGTTTCCTCTGCCACTTCTTCTTCTATGTCTATGACATCAGTATCATTATTTCCTTTTTCATTCTCATGAATATCTTCATAAAGCTCATGGTCATCAGCCACTTTATCCACGTTTTCTAATGAATCAGGAGTGTGGGCTTGTTGTTTTTCGTTATTATAAGACGAATTATCACCAGCAAATGGAAAAATATGCTCGTAAAATATTACGTCTCTTGATTCAAACAACTGTTTCGCTTTTAAATCGTAAACCTTCCACCCTTTTTTACTATGTGGATATCCCAAAAACACGCATCTTTTACCCCGTTCTTTAAATTTGTCTTTGGGTCTGTCTTTATTATGTGCATAGCATATACTTCCAAAAACTCGTATATTTTCAAGACAAGGTCGTTTTCCATATAAAACTTCATAAGGAGTTAGACCATTGAGCAATCGAGTGGGTGTTCTATTTATCAAGTACGCAGCGGTTAGGATACATTCCCCCCAAAAATCAATGGGTAAATTGCTTTGAAAACGAAGTGCCCTTGCCTTTTCTAGAATATGTCTATGCTTCCTTTCAACCCTACCATTTTGTTGCGGGGTGTCAATGTTACTAGTTCGGAAGACCATCCCATGTTCATTGTAATAATCTTTCATGAAACCGGAAAGGAATTTCGTCCCATTGTCACTTTGTACTACTTTAACCTCTTTCCCAAACTGCGTTTTTGTCATGTTGCAAAAATTTACCATTAATTGACTCACTTCCCCCTTATCTCGCATCAAATAAACCCAAACGTTTCTACTTCGGTCATCAACAATGGTAAGAAAATAGTGTGCTCCCGACAAACTCTTAGTGTGGTACGGTCCCCAAATATCACAGTGTATGAGAGCAAATAATTCCGTACTTTTATTATTGGATTTAAAAACCGAGCGAGTTTGTTTGGCCCGACAACACGGGTCGCAAATATCACTAGAGTTCCATGACAAATTAAAACCAACTAAATTTGAGAAAAGAGGTAAAATACTAGACGACGGATGACCGAGCCTTTGTGCCATAGCCTTGCATCTCCACTTGTGCTTGCTCTTGCCAAAATATTCTCACGTCCGTCATTGAAATAATAGACCCCATCACTATACTCACCCCGTCCAATCTTCATCCTCGTAGATTGGTCCTGTATAACACAATGATCAGTATAAAAAGTCACAATACAATTGTTTTCTTTAATCAATTGTTGAATGGAAATTAAATCACAAGTTAAAGACGGAACAAAAAGGACGTCTCTAAGCACAAAATTATCATTCAACGTCACAGTTCCATGCTCTTGTGCTACTATGCGTGACCCATTAGGTAGCCCAACAGTAGATTTTATGCCTTGCCATATATTGTCGAGTAAATTGCGTCGCCCCGTCATATGATGTGACGCTCCGCTATCGAGCAACCAAGTACCAAATAATTTATTACTCGTACCTGTTTGAGGTTTCTAACTACCTTCTGCTTTGTTGCTTAGCAATCCTCTCAACTGCACTACCTCTTCCGGAGTGAGTTCCTGTTTCTGGGCTTCATTCTCGTTTACTGCCGCGGCATTGGCACGTTGGTGGTTGCCACCACGGCCTCTTCCTCCCCTGCCACGACGTCCGCGTCCTCTTCCTCTGCCTTGAAGACCTAGTTTATCCCAACAGTTCTCCTCGGTGTGCCAAAATTTTCCACAATACGAGCATTTTATGATACTCGTATCCTCATTGTCTTTGGTCATATCAGTTCCACGACCTCTCCCAGCGCCACCAACTGCTTGTGCCGCCATTGCTGCCTCTACTGCTTCTTCTTTCACTTTGGTTACTGCTCGATGCCGTTCTTCTCGCATAACAAGGGCATGCGCTCTGCTCAAGGAGGAAACCTCGTCTTCCATCAACAAATTTGATCGAATGTGACCATATAGAACATTGTCAAGACCCATTAAGAACTGGTGTACCTTTTCTTCTTCACGCTCCTTGATCATCGCGGCTGCCGCACCGCAAGTACATTGGGGTACTTTGCTATAATTGGCTAGTTCGTCCCAAATAGCCTTTAATTGAGTGTAATACTCAACTACAGATTGGTTTTTCTTTTGCTTGCACTCGTTAAGGTCACTCTTCAGTTGGTGAACCCTCGGTGCATTCCCGCTAGAAAAACGTTCATGTAATTCCTTCCAAATCTCCATCACACTTCCAGAGAAGGTTATACTAGGATGGAGTTTTTGATCAATTACGTTTCTCAACCATGCCTTCACCACAGCATTGCACTGGCGCCAAGCCACGGCTTCAAGTGTTTGTTCTTTGACTTCCTAAGTCACGGGTTGCTTAACGGCACCCTCGACAAAGCCTAATTTATTTTTGGCGTCGAGACCGTTTCGCACTGCATCTGCCCATAACTCGAAATTTTCTCCATTAAAAATGGTTTGAGTTAATGACAAACTTGGGCTATCACTTGGATGCAAATATAATGGTGAGGATGGTAAAATTTGCTCAGTTTTTACGTTTTTGTTTTTGGCTCCATCTCCCTGTGTCATTGTTTCCGTTTGTTTTTTTTTTATGTGTTTTTTTTTTTTTTTTGAAAAACCAGGATCAATATCTCTCTGATGCCATGTAAAACTGATAACTACAGGGATGGAGAAGGAAAAAGATTGTTATTCAATTGATGAATGATACACGATGCTAGCATATCACATATATACAACTTACTCAATATTTACTTCCTATAACTTAGGCCATAAACTAGGTAACCAAATATACACTTTACATTCTTAAGGAAGATATTATGCACTAAATATTGTAACAATATCGTCACAATATCGTAACAATATCGTGTCAATATTGTTCCATAATTTGTGAAGGAAATAATGGAGTGATTTGTATTGTAAATTGGTTGCCTTGGAGAAGTATGAGCAATGGTGTAATTATTGATAATTCGAATGTCATTGATGCTATTACGACGTTTTTCAATGGGTGTTTTGCACTTGGCACGCCGAAAGTACTTTTGAGCATGGCTAGCCACTTGAGATACGGTTTTGGTTGACACATAGTGCTTTGATATGTTCTTCCGTTCTCCTTTTTCACAATTCTGTAAACCTTGGAGGAATGCTCTGTTCAACACATATTCAAGATCGATAAGTCTTTTGTAAGACAATTTACAAATTTTATACTAAACATTTACCATTAAGTAACATGGATGATCACGAAATCTACCACCATTATTCAACTAATTAAAATCTACCATCTATAAACAAAGGGAGACATATAAATATATGGTAAAGTAATAAATTGTCACTTCTTCAATTAATGTGTACTCTGTATCAAATTAATGATCACTTGTTGAGTCCCTTAGTTTCCTAATTTAAAAATTTGTAGTTAGATATAACGACAAGTAAAATAAGTGAAGTAACTTACCTAAATATCAAGCTTTTTTCTATTTTCTCCATAACAATAAAGTTTCATATATTGTTTTTTATGCCGTATCAAAAATTGTGAATAGCATGATCATATGTTCTAAATTCTTTTTGAGATGATAAATTAAGTATAAGATGGACGATCAAAAATTGACTAGTCATTATTTGACCAAAATATACTATTGACAAACAAAGACAGGTATCCACCGTGAAAATGATCACTTGTACTCCGACATGATAAATCGTGTAAATGTAAATAAGTAATTCATCTAAACGTGCAACTAAATTCTCCGAATCACCATAAATATCAATTTGCTATTTTCATTACAAAGTTACATAATTATTTTAAAATTTATACAAACTTGCATATAATTACTTTAAGAAAATTACTTTTTCTAAAGAATGTGAAAATGAACATCATTATATGTCTTAAAAATCTCTATGAGAAGATTCAAGTAGGATGAATGATGATAAAAAATATATCAAAACCAATAATTTAAGAAAATTAAAATTGATAAATAAAGGGAGGCATATATAATCGGGGCGTGACTAAATCAATGGTTTTTTACTCAGCTGAGCATCATATAAAATGATAACTTATCAAAAAGAAATTTGTCGTTTCACAAATTAAGATAAATACACGATAAGTCACTTTTTTTTTCAACACGCCGGTTCAAAATCTTTTCAATTACATCAAATCCCAACCCTTTTTTCGAAAACGATAAAGTCATGTGATAGATTTGAAAACAAGACATTCGCGCGTTATTTTTAAAAATTACGTCGCGCCAATTTTTTTTCAATAACTTCGATGACACAAATTCTAATGTTTTTTATTATAACAAACTTAAAAGCAAAATGTATCAAGGAATAGATTTACATACCTATGCTCATCTTCAGTTCATGGCGTTGCCTTACGTTTGTTCTCAGTTGTTCCAGTATTTGCATTAGTACCACAAAAATGACCTGCCTCAATCATTACTACATCATTAATTAATTCTTCATAACGAATCCTAATTTGATCATAAGTTTTCCATGGTAAAATATCCATTAAATTATCAAATAACAAAGGAGAATTAAGATCTAATTCTAAAGCATTCTCAAAAACTTTGTTTTCCTGATATGTCTATTCCTGGTTTTGGACAGCGCCTAGAAACATAGGTTTTTCAAATGTAGGACAATTGTTATTTATTGAATTCATGTTATAGTGTTTTTATTTTAATAAAGGTATGTTGTATATATGGAACTTAGAAATGGAAATTTGATGATCTTATATAAGGATTTGTAAAAGTGAAATTTGTCATTTAGTAAATTGATTCACTACATTAAGTAATTTCCACGAAATTGAAATTGAAATCTTATTGGGTTTGCTTAGAATTATTATTGATAGAATTTGAGCAACACATGTTACACGGTAGATATAGGTTTTTTTAAGGGATTGTTTGATCAACTTTTTCAGGGGAACTAAGTTTCAAAGTTATAAAATTTCAAGTTAATTATGGAATAAAATTTCGAGTTAATCAAGTAGTTTATGTGATTTTTTTTAGGAAAGGTAAGTATATATTATCAAATCTCAAAAATAGGGTATACAATGTTCAAGTATATGACTCAAAAGACAATGAAAGGGAGAAAACAGCTATTACAATGTAGTAAACCAAGCTCTATCTCTAGGTTTCAGCGTAGTAGCATTAAGGACCAGAAATCTAGATCTTGTATCAGCTAGAATCTGAGACACCACAAAGCCAGGGCTCCGAACCTTGTTATGTAACCAAGCTTCATTTCTACATCTCCAAATCCAGTAAACCAACGCAACATAACATGAACCAATGTATCGTTTCTGCAGTTTAGACAGGCGCCTAGCATTTGAAAACCAAGTAACCAGATCAGCCATCCTGAAGTGCACTTTCAGAATACCCTGCAACTTCTGATGACAGAGGACAGCAAATGGACAATCAATAAACAAAATGCGATGACTTTCAGCGATTTCAGTTGATGGGACAGATAGGATCAATTAGCATCCCCCTTCTACTGAGCCTGTCTCTCGTAGGGAGTCTCTGAAGCAAATATTCCCAAAAGACAAAGGAGCATCTAGGGATATTCAAGGTATTCCAGCAGAGAAACCTCCAATCCACTTTAGGTTTAGGAATTCTTAACCAGTCATACCCAGCCTTGACAGTATAATCCAAAGACGAATTGAGCCAGAGATCGTTGTGATAGGCTTGCTTAAAAATGATCATGATCAAACTAATTTTTTTCCATGGCCAACTGCAATCAGCAGGGGCCTTATACTCAGTCCATGGGATATCTTTCATATAGACATGACTCACCCAACGAACCCATAAATGATCCTTCTTTTTGGCAAGCCACCAAACATATTTTCCAAGAAGAGCTTTGTTCCAAGTTTTGACATCTTTGATTCCTAGCCCCCCCCTCATCGTTAGGAAAGCAGCAAGAATCCCAGTTCACATTAGGAACACCCTTGTAATCAGAGGATCCTTTCCAAAGGAAGTTCCTACAGAGGTTGGTGATCCTAGTCATTATCCCATTTGGGATTAGGAAGATGGACGCCCAGTAAGAATGCAATGTGGTCAGGACAGAATTTACGAGTGTAAGTCTGCCTGCATAAGAAAGGTGCTTAGTCCCCCATCCCCTAATCCTAGCCACAACTCTATCAGTCAACTTTTGGCCCTCGAGCTTAGTTAATTTCTTAGAGGAAATAGGAACACCCAAGTACTTGAAAGGGAGGGTACCCCTATGAAACCCAGAAATTTGCAGAATGTCATTAATAGTGCCAGAATTGACCCCATTGAAATAAATCTCAGACTTTGACTTGTTCAAGCACAGCCCAGAAGCAGAGGAGAAAGTGGCAAAAGCTCTAAGGATCCACATTATAGATGGAGCATTCCCTTTGCAAAAAAGCAGGAGATCATCAGCAAATAAAAGATGGTTAAGCCTAAGATTACCACACAGAGGGTGAAATCTGAAGCCATCTTGAGTAGCTACAACCCCAAGAATTTTTGACAAATATTCCATGCAGATAGTAAACAGAAGGGGAGAAAGAGGGTCACCCTGTCTTAGCCCTCTCTTACCTTTGAAAAACCCAAACTTGTTTCCATTGATATTCAAAGAATAAGTAGGACTAGTAACACAAGTCATTACTAAGTCAATGAATTTTTTAGGGAAGTTGAGAGCTTGCATCATTTGAGAAAGAAAACCCCATTCAACAGAATCATACGCTTTTTTAAGGTCAATCTTAACTAAACATCTGGGGGAAGCTCCTTTCCTATTGTAAAGTCTGACCAAATCTTGACAAATCAGGACATTCTCTACAATATTCCTTCCCTGAACAAAGCCCCCTTGATTCTCACTCACAATATCAGGGAGAATCCTACTCAACCTCTTGCACAGAACTTTAGCAAAAACTTTATACAGGGTGTTACAGCAGGCTATAGGGCTAAAATCAAGCACACTGGTAGGATTAGAAGACTTAGGAATTAAGGTAATATTCGTGGTATTCACTTGCTTAAGAAGCTTTCCTGTGTGAAAGAATTTTTTGATGGCAGCAGTAATATCCCCTCCAACAATATCCCAGGCGTCTTTAAAAAATTGGCTAGAAAAACCATCTGGGCCAGGAGATTTGATAGGGGAGATGGAGAACAGACTTTCTTTGATCTCAATATCAGTAACATCAGCTAACAGGATAGAGCAATGGTCCTGAGTGACCAGTTTCCCTTGTCTGACTGTGGGAAAGTGAACAGCTGAGGTTGGCAGAGAGGAGCCCAGAAGAGTTTTATAGTACTGTAAGAAAGCATTTTCAATCTTGTCCAAATCTGTATACAGCACACCATCCGTACCCTGAATGCTCAGAACTCTATTATACACCTGTTTAGCTCTAACCTGATTGTGAAAAAACCTGGTGTTATCATCCCCATATTGCAGCCAGTCCACCTTAGCTTTCTGGCTCAGGAAACTGTGTTGTACCTTACAAAGATGCCTGTAAGATTCAGCAGCAGCACTTTCAGCATTAACCAAATCTGAATCAGTAGGATTAGAGCGTAATTTGACTTGAATATCTTCCAGCAGAGCTCTGGCTACTCCCACAGACTTGTCAACATCAGAGAACCCATTTCTATTCAACTCTTTTAAAGGGCCTTTCAGATTCTTCATTTTGGTTACAACTTGAAACATAGGGGTACCAGCTAGATGGACATTCCAAGAATGCTGAACCACAGACTTGAATCCAGGGTCCAAGCTCCACATGTTGTAGTATCTAAATTGTCTCTTCCTTGGAACCCCACTATTCCTCCTATAACATACACAAGGATTATGGTCAAAAAGACCTTCAGGAAGGAAGTGGGCATAAGCTTCAGGATACACATCCATCCAATCATCATTCACTAAGAATCTGTCAATTCTGGAATATCCTCTAGTAGTAGGGGCTTGTTTGTTGGTCCAGGTAAAGAATGCCCCTTGCCCCTTCAAATCCATTAAACCACAAAAAGCAACACAATCCCTAAAATCAGCTATATCAGCCCAAGTGACATCTCTACCAATCCTCTCATTGAAGTTAAGCACACAGTTGAAATCCCCACAAACTCCCCAAGGACCTTGAAATCTAACTTTGATGTCTTTCAGGTGATCCCACAAAGCTATTCTCTCCCCATCATCATTAGAACCATAGACAACAGATAGAATAAAATTATCCCCAGAACTGACTTCTACTACTTTAACTGTTATAACTTGACTATTTTTTCAGAGTAAGGTAACACCAAAAAGCTAAGGGTCCCAAGCTACCCATACTCTGCCCCCATGGTGGCAATCATTGTTATTTATTCCTTGCCAGTGATTACCCGAATTTCCTAGAACAGAAGCAAAATCTTGATCTTTAATTTTAGTTTCTACTAGACCATAGAGACCAACATTATTATGATATAAGAATTTTCTAACATCTAGCTGTTTGTTGGCCCCATTTATTCCTCTTACGTTCCAAAATGCAACTCTATCCATTTGAAATTATTCCAGGTGAGTCTCCCGTTCTCCCATTCAACTCTGTACCAGCAGTAATTTCATGACTTCTAGGACTGAGAGCTTCCACATAAGATTTAGTAGGTGAAATTTGTGCCCCAGTGGCATGCTCTTGTCTTGATATTTTTTGAACAACCGAAACTGAACTGATTAGAGAAGAATTGTGGTAAGTAGGACCCCCAAAAGGCAGCTCAGGTTCCTGAGCAGGACCTGCCTGAACCTGAGGAGGATCACTCTGGGCCACTGGAGCTCGCTGAACAGGCCTCCAAACCTTCTTAGGGGGACCAGGAATAGGCTTAGTCACAGGTACAACAGTCTTTTTCTTGCACATATCTGCAGTGTGACCAATGCCCTTACAGTCACTACACACAGAAGGTTTCCACTCATATTCCACAAGAATGCTCACCTCCTTCCCTTTCTCATCTAGAAAGTGGAGCTTCCCTGGAAAAAGTTGACCAACTTCTACTTCTACTAACAAACGAGCAAAGCCTAGTCTGGTTTTGTCTTCTGTGGCTCCTGTTGGGAAATGTGTCCTCAACAATAGTGCGATCACATGATTTAAATATCGTTATTAAATCTCATTTTAAAGAATACAATTGGGAAGTATTTTTACTGTCAACTGGTCAACATATATCGGTAATGATTGGCTGACTAGAGTTTGACATTACTGTCGTGTGACGGTGGTGATCAGTTGACCCCCTAGGTCATACCTATAGGGCAATACTCTTAATTGATCATTTAATTAATCGTATAATGTTACGAGTTAATTAAATTACTTGAAAATTTGACGGACGATTTTGGAAGTAAAATTTACGTATCAAATTGAAATGTGATTAAATGAGATACGGTATGAGTAATCGAATTGTATCATTACTCGGATGAAATTATTGTTTAAAGAAACGATTGGATTTGAATGAATCATTATAAATGCGATTTATAAATTGATAAAATTTTGGTACAAGTAATTATGATATTACTAAGTCAATTTTTGTATGTGACGTATTTTTGATAATACGTTGATTTTTTAACATGTTAAAAATTACATAACAAATTTATGTCACATATGACATGTGACATATTGACATTTGACAAAAATAATATGGATCTCATATTACCATATGTGCCGAAAATGGGAGGTTGTTTAAACAAATATTGTGTTTGTTTAAGTTAGTGGTAAGCATAATGATAATTACTTTAATTTAGGCATGCATACCTAGTGCCTTTTGTGTAAGAGCACAAAGGCCATGCATAGGCCATTTCCTTCCACCCTACCCGGTTCTCCCTTGGAAAGAACAAGGGTTCTTTTTCTTATTTTTCTATTATTCACTATATGGAGTAGTGTGTGAAAAATAATTATTAATTCTTATCACAATTTTATTTTAGTGAGACAAAAATAATCTCTCTTCCTCTCCTCTTCTCTCAACCGGTTTTGAGAGCCTAAAACCAAACATTTTTGGTTCAAATTTTTCATAAGATTAATATTATACTAGTATTTGTAATATTAATTAAATTAAGAGAAAGCCTTGGGTATTAAGCTTAGGGAGAGATCTTATACTTAGATCTTGTTCATCCATAAGGAAAAGCTCAAGATCAAAAGAGAAAGGTGATCTCTTTTGTGCCCTTAAATCCGAAATTAACAATGTAAGGACATGATTTCTCTTCTATTATATTATTGTTTGCATGCATAAAATCCGTTTTATTTTTATGACAAATTTATTTAGACATATATGAGTATGTTAGTATGTATATGAATTTACATTTCCTTCAATTGGTATCAGAGCCACGGTTGTTTGCATGCAAATTGGTTAAAAGTTTTTCCGAGTTATAAGAATAACAAATAAAACTTGTAAAATTTGTGTTATTATGATATATCACGAAATTATTACATGCATGTTAATATTTCTGGTCCTAAAATGTTTTAGGATATTTTGGTTAATTTTTCGGATTTTTATTGTTCATAATTTACAATAATGGCATTTAAATGTGATTTTATGAGTAAAAATGTCATTTTGGTCTAAAAATAGCTATACTTCGAATTTTAAGTTGATTTTTGGATATGTTGTCACATATATTATTTTGAGATAACCTGTAAATTTTCATAATTTTTGGACTTGTTATGCTCGAAAAATGAATTTTTCATTATTAAATTCGGATTTAAGTGAAAAATAGGTTAATATGAGTTAAATTTCGAATCTGGTCATAGAAAATTAATATGTTGTCACATGCAATTTAAAAAGATGTGTGTAAAATAATTGGCTATAAAGAAGTCTTTTTGCATGATTTATGAATTTTTGAAGAAAAATAGCATAAATAGTGACATTATTAGTGAAAATTAATAAAACATAATCTATGACTTAGGAAAAACGTGTAATGTTGCATTTTATTATCTTTTTCAGATCTAAAATTGAAAAGTTAATGAAAATAATTTTTCCATGTTTTTATGATTATTTTATTAAAAATCGATAAACCGCAACATTGTTTTTCCGGAAAAATTTCGAAATTTTTAACCTAAGATTTTGAACATTATGAGTGTCATGGATTTTTCCAGAATGTTCATGAGTTTAAATTTCAAATTTTGAATTTATTTGAAATTTTGTGATTTATTTGAAGTTCAATAGCTTATTTTTGTATTTTTGGTCCATTTATGAACAATTTTATAAAATATGGGTTAATTATGGTCAAATTATTAGTGAAGACTAAATTTTTGAGTCCTAAGAGGTTAGGGTAATTAACTTATGCATAAATATGAGTTTATGTATTTTTGTGATTATAAAATGTTGAAATCACGCAAATCCGTAAAAACCGAGTAATATACGATATTGGCTAATTAAAGGCGATTTAGCATAAAATTGAGCATGTTCATACATATTATAATGCTGCATTTTATTTATGATTGTCATAATTTTAATTTATGTAATTTTTGAATTATGTAATTTTACTTAGTATGGCCTTAGATTTTAATTGGTATTTCCCGAAATGTATGGGAATATCGATTCGGTTGTAATTTTTATTGTGATCTCGTATCACCGTTTTGTAATTTAATAGATTTATTTTATTTTAGTTACAAATGTATAATAGGAAATTATGTAATTTATTATGTAATTTTATTCATTCCGGAGTTCCAAAATACGGATTTCTTCAAGAATGACGATACATAAAGACGGTGTTACCTCGAGATGCGTGCCACAACCGAAGTTCATGGGACCAATGGAGTTGGTTTCCGAATATGTAATAGTTAAATAGTTTTTCTATTTTAGGAAAGGCCATACTAAGATTTATTTATCTTTATGCTTGCATTTTATTTTATGTCACATGCATCGCTAAATCGCCATAACTAAACATGCATTGTCTCATCGAGTTTATCGACCGTGTCAAATATAATTATCGTAGTTCACCGCTTTAGTTCACTTAAAACGTGATAGATAATAATTTGACATGACCTCTCGCTAAAACAATTAATTGAGACATAGCCTTACCAAAGAGTAGAAACCATGAAAACCTATTTCGTGAGGGAGTGCACTCGGCCACACCGGGGTACAAACCTTGTTACGTAGGGGAAGTGGGTGATAAATGTCTATCCAACGAATTCATGTTGATGAGGGTTTCATCGGCCACACCGTGCCCAAGTTAATGTGGGTTTGGATCATGGACACATTTATTCGAAATTTGGATTGAACTCAACAAAAGTTTTTCGATAAGGGTTTTATCGGCCACACCGTCCCCTTGTTGAATGTGTTTTGGGCTATAGATAAATGTTAATGTAATATTATCAACCAAGAGTTCTATAAGTAGAATCGATTAAAGCGTTAATCCACCGAGTTATATTGATAAGGGTTTCATCGGCCACACCGTGCCCAAGTTAATATGAATTTGGGTCTTGGAATCATTTATTATAGTTGGGTAGAGGTCACTATATAAATGTTCATATCTTGTTAAATTTGCAAGTATGATTTAAAAAGACAAATGTTAATATTTCCTTTCCTCCATATTTGTAGTGCATTACAATGAATCCAACAAATGCTACCGCACCTATAACTATTGAGTCATATCACCATGTTCTTGACGACGTATGCTCCAACAATAATTTCGATACAACTAGAGAACTTCATTTCGGGATAGGTTCGGATGGAAACCTTAACTTCATCACCTCTTCTAAACCACCCACTTCTACTAGACCTCGTGTGAGTCCGTCTCAGGAAGACTACCTCATACGATCTATAGGGTCTTTATCTCTGGAAGATAAGGATGCCAAAGCTAGTGGGAGCTCTAGCAATCAAGTTCTTGCTTCAAAGGGCAAGAGGTTCAAGAAGAAAGGAAAGAAAATCAAAAACTTCAAGCAAGTTAATGATGAGTGCCATTATTGCTATGGCATGGGACATTGGCTTAGGAATTGCCCTATGTATTTGCGAAATATAAGGGAAGGACTCATTACTCCAAAAGGTACAATTCCTAAAGAAATTTATGTTATTGATATAAATTATACTTCCACTACGACATGGGTACTAGATACCGGTTGTGGTTCTCACCTTTGTAATCATTTACAGGGTTTAAGAGATGTGGAGAGGCTTAGCAAGGGAGATGTGGATCTACGCCTTGGAAATGGAGCTCGGGTAGCGGCCGAATCCAAGGGAACTTATGTTTTAGCTTTGCCAAATGGATTTGAGTTGTATTTGCATAATTGTTTTTATGTACCTACACTCTCTAAAAACATTATTTCAATCGCCATGCTAGACGTGGACGGTTTTTGTTTTGTCATTAAGAACAATCGTTGCTCTATTTTTAGGAATGATTTGGTTATTGGCCAAGCTACTTCCATCAATGGCATTTACATTTTAGAGACCTCAAATCCAATTAATGATATTTATAACATACAATCAAAGAAACACAAAACAAATGACCCAAGTGAAGCGTTCATTTGGCATTGTCGATTAGGTCACATAAACGAGAATCGCATCAAAAGATTAATTTCGACTAATGTGATTACACCATTTGATTATCAATCATATGGTACATGCGAATATTGCCTACTTGGCAAAATGACTCGTAATCCTTTTAGTGGTAAAGGGACACGAGCTAGTGAGCTATTGGGACTCATACACACCGATGTATGTGGACCAATGACTATCACCGCTCGTGGTAATTATGACTACTTCATAACCTTCACCGATGATTTAAGTAGATATGGGTATATCTATTTGATGAAACATAAGAGTGAAGCGTTTGAGAAATTCAAGGAATTTCAAAACGAAGTAGAGAACCAATTGAACAAAAGGATTAAGGCACTACGATCCGATCGTGGTGGAGAATACCTTAGCCTTGAATTTGATTCACACTTGAAAGGTCGTGGTATCATATCACAACTTACTCCACCTGGAACACCACAACTCAATGGTGTTGCCGAAAGGAGGAATCGAACCCTACTAGATATGGTTCGATCCATGATGAGTCAAACCGAGTTACCGAACTCGTTTTGGGGATTTGCGATACAAACCGCAATTCGATCTTTGAACAATAGTCCCACAAAGTCCACTGAAAAGACTCCATGTGAGATGTGGACGGGTAAGATCCCAAATATATCCTATATGAAGATTTGGGGATGTGATGCTTACGTCAAGACTAAACCCGACAATAAGCTTGCCCCAAGATCCGAAAAATGCATCTTTGTAGGCTATCCTTTGACCTCTCGAGGTTATTACTTCTACAAACCTCAAGATAACAAAGTGTTTGTGTCTTGCGAGGCTGTCTTCTTAGAAAGACAATTTATTTCTAAAAGACAGAGTGGGAGAAATTTTGAACTTGACGAAGTTCAAGAGCCACAAACCGAGGTAGAGACGCAAGAAGATGTTCCTTCGTCGTCTAACGCGGTTGAACCTCCTCCACTAAGAAGGACGGGCTGAGTAATTCGCCATCCCGATCGATATGTGGGACTTATCGAGGAAGATGGAACACTCGATGTGTTGCTTATGGAAAGTGACGAGCCCGCCACCTACAAGGCCGCAATCTCTAGTCCTAATTCCACCTTATGGCTTGAAGCCATGAAGTCCGAAATGGATTCTATGCTTGAAAACCAAGTTTGGGACTTGGTAGATTTGCCTAAAGGGGCAAGACCCCTCCAATGCAAATGGATATTCAAGGTCAAAAATGGCATAGAAGGACATGACGATGTCTACAAAGCTAGGCTAGTGGCAAAAGGATTTACCCAAGTCCAAGGTCTCCATTATGATGAGACCTTCGCCCCCGTAGCCATGCTAAGATCCATACGGATTTTGTTAGCGATCGCCGCATTTCATGATTATGAAATTTGGCAAATGGATGTCAAAACCGCTTTTCTAAATGGGCATTTAGAAGAGGAGGTGTACATGATACAACCCGAAGGTTTTGTTGATTCTAAAAATCCTAACAAAGTGTGCAAGCTTAAGAGATCCATTTATGGTCTTAAGCAAGCATCAAGAAGTTGGAATCATCGATTCAATGATATAATAAAGGAAAATGGTTTCACTCGAAATGTTGCGGAACCATGTTTATACATGAAATTTAGTGGGAGCAATGTTGTGTTCCTAATCTTGTATGTCGATGACATACTACTCATTGGAAATGATATTCCAATGTTGTCTTCTGTTAAGAAGTGGTTAGGTAACCACTTCCAAATGAAGGATTTAGGAGAGGCACAACGCATATTAGGTATCCGGATCTATAGAGATAGATCCAAGAGGATATTGGCACTAAGTCAAGAGTCTTATGTTGATAAGATTCTTCGACGATTCAGCATGGACAAATCCAAAAGGGGTTTGGTACCTATGGTAACCGGAACGATATTGAGCAAGACTCAATGTCCCTCCGAACCCCATGATGTTGAACGCATGAAGTTGATCCCTTACGCTTCCGCTGTTGGATCAATCATGTATGCCATGATATGCACACGTCCTGATGTCTCGTATGCCTTGAGCATGACTAGTAGATATCAAGGAAATCCAGGTGAGAGTCACTGGATTGCTGTCAAGAACATCCTTAAGTACTTGAGAAGAACTAAGGACTCTATCCTTGTGTTTGGAGGAGACACTGAGTTGCGTGTTAATGGATACACGGACTCAAGTTTTCAAACAGATAGAGATGACATGAAATCACAAGTGGTTTTGTTTTCATGCTCAATGGTGGTGCCGTAAAATGGAGAAGCTTCAAGGAAGTCAGAATCATGGATTCGACAACGGAGGTTTAGTACATAGCAAAGATCGAAGCTGCCAAGGAAGCTATGTGGATCAAGCAATTCACGGAAGGTCTAAAAGTAGTACCTACCGCCAATGATCCCATCACTCTCTATTGTGATAATAGTGGGACGATCTTCCAAGCTAAGGAGCCAAAGTCTAGTAATAGATCTAGACGTGTACTTAGAAAATATCATGTAATAAGAGATTTCATTGAAAGAAAGGAAATTGCGATTTGTAAGGTTGGGACGGATGACAACATAGCCGATCCGCTCACCAAGCCTTTATCGCAGGCTAAGCATGATGGACATGTTACGTCCATGGGACTTAAACGTGTACCAAGTTTTTGCTAGATTTTGAAATGAAATAAAAGTGTTGTTTTTGTTCATGTTCATAATCACATTTGTCTTTTATCTTTAATTTATACTTTGTTACATCCAAACGGGTTGTAGAGACAATTGAACACCGTTAAAGTGAACACGGATTAACATAGTATTTGCCCATAGTCACTTGTATGAGGTGACGTCTCGAAGTGACTAGAGTGTGAGGCGATTGATGGCAAGTTCAAGTGCTATAGAGTCATATGAGATGACTAGTCGATCACATAGGCAGACTGTTAGGAACATTTTGTCGGGCCTTATGACCGCTTATAGAGTTCTGGCAAATTTATATAGCCTGGTCGTGGCGAGAGCTACTATAGTATTCTAAATGAGTCGATTCTTTTGACTAAAGACTATTCGCCTAAGATGGCACAGTTTCAGATTAACTTTGATTTGTGTTACTACGACCTTCGTAAATGGGGTCAAATGGGCATATTTTGGGTTATGATGGCTGTGGCTAGTCGAAGGGAATGAGTGCGATAGGAATTGTCCACCCCTAGTCAGGGTTATAACAATATCTCAGGGCCACTCGAGGAGTAATGAATTGGAAATGCGTGGCCATGCTCGGAAAGTATCTACGATAGATAAGTCCGGTCAATCAGTTATTCTCCAGATCGAGGAAACCACTCTCGATATGATCACTTGCAAAATACGACCGAAAGACACCTTGCATTGAGTGGGAGATAGTAATAGGACAAGAGAATTGGTGACGCACACTTGTCGAGGACAAGTGGGAGATTGTTGGGAAATGTGTCCTCAACAATAGCGCGATCACATGATTTAAATATCGTTATTAAATCTCATTTTAAAGAATACAATTGGGAAGTATTTTTACTGTCAACTGGTCAACATATATCGGTAATGATTGGCTGACTAGAGTTTGACATTACTGTCGTGTGACGGTGGTGATCAGTTGACCCCCTAGGTCATACCTATAGGGCAATACTCTTAATTGATCATTTAATTAATCGTATAATGTTACGAGTTAATTAAATTACTTGAAAAATTGACGGACGATTTTGGAAGTAAAACTTACGTATCAAATTGAAATGTGATTAAATGAGATACGGTCTGAGTAATCGAATTGTATCATTACTCGGATGAAATTATTGTTTAAAGAAACGATTGGATTTGAATGAATCATTATAAATGCGATTTATAAATTGATAAAATTTTGGTACAAGTAATTATGATATTACTAAGTCAATTTTTGTATGTGAAGTATTTTTGATAATACGTTGATTTTTTAACATGTTAAAAATTACATAACAAATTTATGTCACATATGACATGTGACATATTGACATTTGACAAAAATAATATGGATCTCATATTACCATATGTGCCGAAAATGGGAGGTTGTTTAAACAAATATTGTGTTTGTTTAAGTTAGTGGTAAGCATAATGATAATTACTCTAATTTAGGCATGCATACCTAGTGCCTTTTGTGTAAGAGCACAAAGGCCATGCATAGGCCATTTCCTTCCACCCTACCCGGTTCTCCCTTGGAAAGAACAAGGGTTCTTTTTCTTATTTTTCTATTATTCACTATATGGAGTAGTGTGTGAAAAATAATTATTAATTCTTATCACAATTTTATTTTAGTGAGACAAAAATAATCTCTCTTCCTCTCCTCTTCTCTCAACCGGTTTTGAGAGCCTAAAACCAAACATTTTTGGTTCAAATTTTTCATAAGATTAATATTATACTAGTATTTGTAATATTAATTAAATTAAGAGAAAGCCTTGGGTATTAAGCTTAGGGAGATATCTTATACTTAGATCTTGTTCATCCATAAGGAAAAGCTCAAGATCAAAAGAGAAAGGTGATCTCTTTTGTGCCCTTAAATCCGAAATTAACAATGTAAGGACATGATTTCTCTTCTATTATATTATTGTTTGCATGCATAAAATCCGTTTTATTTTTATGACAAATTTATTTAGACATATATGAGTATGTTAGTATGTATATGAATTTACATTTCCTTCAGCTCCATCCCTTTTTAGAAACTTACCCAATAGCCCAGCAAGTTTACTAAGACAATTCTTACTCTTGAACTTAAGTGGCAATCCACAGAGCCTAACCCAGATTGGCACAGACTTGACTTTCTCCTTGTGCAGGCTGCAAGTTTCAGTCCACTGTTTGACAACAACAGGTTTGTTATCAAACATGGGAAACCCCTGCTGTAACACTAGAGATTGACACTCTTTGGTCAAAAATCTAACCAAAACCACGCCATTGGGAAGGAAAGATATCTTATCAATTTTATACGCGGCCCATAATTTCCTCACAAACCCCTCCAATAATTCCCATGGCGGATTTCCACCCAAAACATAGCAGACTACAGCATTGTCCCAATAAGCTAACTCAGAGTCGACATCATCAGCAGACAATTGTAACAAGGGTTTAGGGTCAGAACTACCAGAAGATTTCTGAGGAGATTTGGATTTCTTACCTTGGACCTCAGTCCACCCTTCTTCTTCTTCTACAGATGGTTGGGGAATTTCAGTATCCGCTTCACCCTCAACAGCACCCGTCTGAGTCTCCTGGCCACCCTCCGGAACAATTGAACTGAGATTAATCACAGGTATACCGACAATTTCATTGACCTCACGCGTTTTATGTGAATCCCCAGTACAAGGAACGATTGGAGAATGACGAGAGGACGATGGCTGATCCATATCTAATCGATGATCTGAACAATTAGTAAAAGAAAGACGAAGTTTTGCACGAGATTTATTTTTACTGTTTAATTGGGATTTTTTTTTGGTGATTTTCCTTGCCATTGTGCAAGTTAAAACCCTAGAAAAGCTAGAGAGAAGTCAGAGCTTTCTCTCTCTAAACCCATTTTTTTATTTAGTCCTAGGTGAGTATAGTAGTTTATGTGATTATTATCTTTATTATTAATCAACTAAATTTGTTGAAATTAATCATAAAAAAAAAAAGCTGTACAAGGTCTACATTTCAGATTTGGAAGACAGAATGACAACTGAATGAGATAGTTGTCCTGTTTGGTTATATTGAAAGTCGGGCAATACGTTTCCATAAATACTAACGTGTTATGATCAATAATATGTTATTGAATACACGAAATCACGAAACGATAATTTTATCAATAAGTAACACTCCCTAAAACATAGTAATCGCAGTAAAATGACCGGTGGCCCGCAAACATGCTTGGAGAACTCTAAAATATAGGAAGTTTGGTGTGGATTATAGGGAGTAATATACAACATGATCTGGCGAAATTACTTCATAAGTTCCACGTCTCTCTTAAGGTACAAGATCATTAATTGGGCCTAGATATGGCTGAGATGGTTATCTCACAAGATATTAGAGCTAGTTTGACCAAAAGTTCACGAGTCAAATCACGGAAGTCTCCAAAAATCTCACAGGTGGAATTTGAGCACTTCATTATCCACTCTTCAAGCCTAATGGACATTGGAGTAGGGAGGTGTATTAAGGTAAAAAATTATTGGTTAGACCTCAACCATCACCTAAAAATTTTGATTGAGATAGTCTCACAATCTCTTGCTTAAGGCTTATTAGATACTTCGTACATTATTGGTAATAATGCTCACAATGAAAATCATTTAATTCTCATATATTTGAAGTGATCAATGACACTAATTAGTTCATTAATCTAAATTTTGAATAACTACTAATTAACAAGGACTAAATGACTAATTTACTAGTCCTACACCCAAAAACGAAATGCATGCTAATATTAAATTGTTTTTCTTTTTTTATCCTCTATTGCTCTCCATAATGACGTAGACTGAAGTTTTCAACGTTAGATGTTGGAATATATTCCACTATTTCTGGGAGATTCAAACCTGATATCACATAAAAAAGGACATTTCTCAAATGCTTAAGCCACAGTTTAAGTAGTGTGCGCTGGAGGTTGACTGAAGTGGTTTTATAGTTTGTGTTTAAGAGGACAATTCCACAATGTATTACGGCACACTGTTTTCGTATCATATATAGGTTGTATTCGTATTCCTAAGGCTAATTAATATTTGTGGGTTGGTTATTTCCGTTACTTCTAACTTTAATGCATGTTATCCACTTAACCACTCAGGTGTTTAGTCATGTACATGGTGTAGTCTGAGAAGTAAATTAGTAATATAATTTTATTTATTTCATATCCTCTCTTATTTTCAACTATTTCTTTATTTATTGTTTTGTTGTAGCTTACTAATTTATAAGAAAAACATAAATCAGACATTATTGTTATATTATTGCAGTAATATAACAAGTAGACCATTTGTTTCTCCATAACAAGTAGACCAATATGGCGATATGCAAGTGAATGTGCGATTAATTAATTAAAAACGCTTAGAAAATTTGAAAATAAAAAATAAATGAGACACTACAATTTAAAAAGGATAACCATATTAGGTGTACGCATAAGTATGCATAATCTCGTGATTCGTGTAATATCTTCGATACCCAAACAAAGGTAAACAAATTACTGAGATATAGGGAGTACATGATTGAGTGAACATGTGTCTATAAGATTAATGACAAAAAAGGCAGATCATCCTATTTTTTTTGATTCCACATTTAACGTTGATTAAATTAGCATAAGAATAATAATAATTGAGAATTGTTATCCACCTTCTCTTTTCTACCTTCTCTTCTAATAATCGGTTAAAATATAGTATATTTAGCTTCATTCATATGCCATCCAACCCCACATGATATATATTATCTTAATCGATTGTGAGAGGGCAAAGGGAAAAGGTGCAAGAGAATGTGAGGGGGAGAAGGTAGATAAAAATCCTCTACATATCAGTTACTTTTACCAAATATTTTATATCAGTTACTTTTACCTACTAGTTTTACCTTATAAATGTTAACTTATTAACTTATAAACTATTAAATTTTCATCTACATTGTCAATTTTCAACTATCAAAGAAAATGTTTTCACCAAATTAATAAAGCCTTAATTATTCCGAATCTTAATCTATTCTGAGAAACATGATTCATCATTTTTTATCAACGATAGTTTATTTGTTAATTCATATATTAGGACTTTACGATGCCTAATTTATGTGGTACTACTGTATTAGGGGTATGTATAATTATGCATACCCTCGTGACTCATGTAACATCTTCTAAGCCCAAAATAAAGGTAAATAAATAATTGGGATATTGAGAGTACATGATTCATTCAGTAAATCATGTATATAAAAATCAATGACAAAAATGGTTGACTATCATATTTATTTTGATTCCACTTTTATCGTTGATTAAATTAGCATAACAAAAATAATAAATATCCCTCATATCATTTTATATCATTTACCAAATATTTCATAGCAATTACTTACGAGTAAGTCTCCTGAGAGACGGTCTCTCAATAAGTTTATTGAGAGACTATTTTACAATTTTAAGAAAAAAGGGTACTAGACGTAAGAAAATAGGTACAAATCATGATTAAAGATAAAATGGGTACATCTATTATGTATATAGGTACGAAATTACTATGTCACGATCAACAATAATAGGGTTACAAAAAACAAATAAATGGATACGAAAGTTTGGTCTCTCAATAACTTAATGAGAGGTTGTCTCTCCCAACTTTTGGTGATTACTTTTACCTACTAGTTTTGCTTAATATTTAATGTTAATTTATTAACTTATAGACTATTAAATTTAAAGCTACATATTCAATTTTTAACTATCAAACTAGTTTTGTGACCCGTGAAAATCACGGGTTTGACTTTTTTTGTTGTTTTATTTTCGGTGTATTGTTCGTGAAAGTGTTTTTTGGCTTTTTCTGTACTTTCTTTTTTACTTGGAGATATATTATAGTTAGGGTATTTAGAAATTTTGTGATATGAGCCAAAACTATGTAATGAGGAATGACACCAAAACTCCTAAATCTGTATGATGGTTTGATTTGTCTTAATGACAACCCCTAAGTTAGTATTCCATTTTAATATTCGAGCATTGTAACCACTAAATTAAACTTACTTAAGCGAAATAAAAATACTTGGTATATTTGAAATAAAAGTAAAAAAGAATAAAATATTAATTGTTTATACCTCGACATTTCACGTTTAGACCTTGGTAAGTAACTCTGAAAATAAACAAAAATAAATTATAATCCAATTAAATAGAGTGTAAAAGACTAAACAAAAGTATGCAAATAATAAATTACTAGTATTGGTGCCCGGCTTCGCCCGGGCTACCTCTACTTACCATTAATTTTTTTTCATTAAATAAAATTACTTAAAGTTGCATAACCCATAAATTTATCATTAATATATTTTTTATGACATATCCTAAAATTACGATGAAATAATTTTTTAGACAAATTCACTACTCCCGCTATTAATATTTTACTCTTATTAATGAAACAATAGTAATAACATTTCACTACTTGACCGTAATCATTGTTACTTTCACTACTCCCGCCGTAATTATTGTTACTGTCACTACTGCCGCATTAATATTGAATTTCACTACATACTCTCGCCGTAATTATTGTTACTTTCACTATTACCGCATTAATATTGGTTATTTCACTATTCCCGTTGTTGTTTCTACTACTCTCACTAATCTCGTTGATAATATTGTTACTTTTACTATTCAAATGAGTAATTACTATCATATAATTATATTCAACGTTATTACAATTCTTTTCTTTACTGACGAAATTACTTTTACTACTTAGGCATGCAATTTTAAGAGGATTATATATTTATATAAATATATTACATATATGCATTAAATCAAATCGAAAGAATTATGCAATATTATATATTATGGAATCTAACTTGAATTATTTATAACCTACTTATTATATTTTTGTATGTTAAATAATTAACATCTCTATAAATCTAATAAACTATAAAGTTTAATAAAATTTCATAGATTTTAAATTTAATATATAATTTTATGATGATAATAATTAATACCATAAGTGTGCATGTTTATACTAATTAATTATTTTATTTTAAGGATATTTAGGAAAATTACTAGGCATATTCTTTCTTTTAGTCTCCTTCAAATTGACCATCTTAATTAATTATTTTTATTTTAAGGAAATTGATCATCTTAATTAATTATTTTATTTTAAGGAGATTGACCATGTTTAGGAAAATTACCAAACTTCTATATAATTTAATTTTAACCCAACCTATATAATATTTGCATTGAGATCCCTTAATCGGGTCCATCACACGGTGCTATTGATTTAAAACTATATAGTATAATTAATTTGTATAACTTTCTTTAATTAAATTGAAGTCCCTTGGTTTCTGGATTTAATATATAGTATTGATAGGTGAATGGAAGGCCCCCCGCCTTTTTGTGGTCTTATTTATAATCTTGGATTATATGACTTTTATTGATATATCTCTTGAGTTATCGGTTATAATTGATCTAAATAAACCCTCCTAGTGCTAATGATAATGAGAGTTATTGAAATTAAACTTTAATGAATTATAATGAGTTGATGTAAACATCATTTTAATGAGTTAATTTAACCAATTTTTATTTTTTGTCTTTTTAGTTGCCAAGATCATTAACGATAATGGAGTAATGAAAAATTTAATGCATATTTCTTAGATAGTTTTTTAAGGTTCTTACATAGTCATTTATTTAGCCAATTTTTATTTTTTGTCTTTATAATTTTGTTTTTTGTTTTTTGATGGCGAGGGGGTTGAATCCTCCCCGGGCCCATGCATTTGTCTTTATAGTTACCAAAATTATTACTCATGTAGTTATGAAAATTTTAGTGCATATTTATCTTTATTTTGTCTTTTTAGTTACCAAGATCATTAGTCATGGTTATGAAAAATTTAGTGCTTATTTATGTTAGAAAATTTATAAAGGTTCTTAAGTGATCACTTAGTTAGAGTAAGATGATGTCACTTGATACTTAAGGAATTACACAAAATATCATTTTTATGTTATTGTATAGATAATAATAATAATAATAATAATAATAATAATAATAATAATAATAATAATAATAATAATAATAATAATAATAATAATAATAATAATAATAATAATAATAATAATAATAATAATAATAATAATAATAATAATAATAATAATAATAATAATAATAATAATAATAATAATAATAATAATAATAATAATAATAATAATAATAATAATAATAATAATAATACTAGTAGTAGTAGTAGTAGCAGCAGCAGCAGCAGTAGCAGTAGCACTAGCAGTAGTAGTAGCAGTAGCAGTAGTAGTTGTAGTGGTAGTGGGGGTGGTGGTAGTAGTAGTCGTCGTCGTGGTGGTGGTGGTGGTGGTGGTGGTAGTGGTGGTAGTAGTGATAGTAGTAGTAGTAGTAATAATAATAGTAATAGTAATAATAAGGATAATAATTTATGAATGAATGGATTATAAAAATGTCATGTGAATTAAAATTAAATGATTTAGGTAGCCTTTTGATTGTATATTCGTTTTGTTACCCGTGCAATGCACGAGATAAACATAAATTTTCTTACTAAAATTTACACGTGCTTCTTAATACTCAAAAGTGAATAATAATGTTTAATTAAACTAAATGTACAACAAATTCTTGTACAAATGAAGATATATTAGTATAGTAGTACAAGACAATAATTACACATTGTCTTTGAAACATAAATAGTTTGATCTACGAAATTAAATATGAGAAAGTGAAAAAAAATTACCCTAATATGAACAAAATAGTTATCCAAAATCTGTAATACAAACTTTACAACTCATTGTCATTTGACACAAAGTACATTTTTTTTGTCTTTATCTACTAATAAAACGATACATCAATAATTTATTAGTTTATACCTTAAGTTTTATCTTAGTTTTCACCTTAGTCTTGTGCCTTTTGATTAACTTCTTTCTTCAAACTACTTGCATGAGGGTCTACCATATCTACATTCACGTGCCTTTGATGATGCTGTAGAGTTGATACACATGTTTTATTGATCAAAGAGAAAACATCAACATGACGAACATTTAACAAAAGAATCAAAATATTCTCACATGTAGGCCATTTAAATTAACCTAGATGAAAAGTATAAATTTCAATATAAAGCAAACGATTCATAAGTACGAATAACATAAAAAATTAAAATACTTTATCATACTACAAAACAACAACAATAACAATTTCATATAAGAGATGTTAATTTATTTTTATATACCATATGTTCATACTCACCAAAATCAAATATAATATTCAACCATGAAATATAGTATGTAATTTGAAAATTTATGATCAATGGATATTAAATGGAGGATTAGTGAATGGAAACTATTAGTTTTATATCCATTATACAACCATTACTTTTAAACTTTTCATTTATTTATTTTGTGAGTTATGAGTATTATTAAATAAGATTATACAACCATTGATTCTCATTTTTCATATTCCTTTTCATTTATTTTGTGAGTTATGAGTATTAATAAATAAGATAATTTATTATGAAGACCTTAAGAGGTAAATTAATTAGGAAAAAGGTTAATGAAAATTGTGGGTGTTCAATTGCCTTGTTTTTAGATGCGTGAATAGTTTTTCACATTATAAGTAAATTGGACTAATGTGAAAAATGTCATAGTTTTTCAATTGCCTTATTCTTAAATATTAGTTGAAGTAAAATGTCATACTTTTACTTTTAGGAACGTTATTAAACTACAAAATTATTTTTATTTTTAATTAAAAAGGTTTTAATTTTAGAAAAGTAAAGTATAACAATTTATAAAAAAAAATACATCACTTTCAACAAACACTTAATCAAATTTATAAATTAGAAAAATAAGTATGGAGGACTTTTAATCAATTCATTAACAGGTTTTTTTACAAAAACTTTAATTAAAATGTTAAATTTTATTTGTGAATTTGTATAGATTCATTACTTTTGAATTTTTTTTAACTCATGAAATATTTAATGTATAAAACTAATTTAAGATTAATGCTAATATCCTTCAATTTGGTTTATCTTATATGTTACAAAAATTATGAAATTTGTAAGGGAATTTGTATAAATTACATCACTTTTGAAATTTTTTTAACTCAAGAAATATTTAATGTATACAATTAATTTAAGAATAATGATAATGTCCCTTTATTTATTTTAACTTATATGTTACAAAATATATGATGACACTTTTGTGAGAAATTTTTGTAAATTTAATCAATACAAATTTTAAAATTATAAAAATGCAACATAGAATAAAATTTAATGATTATGCCACATGGAATTAAATTTATCTCTTTTAAAAGTCTTTTACTTTGATTTACTTTAACTTATATGTTACAAAATATATGATGACACTTTTGTAAGAAATTTTAGTAAATTTAATAATCAATATAAATTTAAAAATTATGAAAATGCAACATAGAATGAAATATAATGAGTACGCCACATGGAATTAAATGTAATGCTTTTAGAAGCCTTTTAACAATATTGTATAGATAAATTGTTATCACAAAAATAGTCTTAATTATTTGAATCTTAACCTATTTAGAGAAACATGATTCATCTTTGTGGTCAACGATAGTTTGTTTGTCAAGTCATATGTGAGTATTTTACCATGCCAAATTTTTGTGTTACGACTCTATTAGGTGTATCTATAACTATGCATACTCTTGACCCGTGTAACATCTTCTAAACCCAAACAAAGGTAACAAATAATTGGGACATAGATAGTACATGACTGAGTAAATCATGTAAATCAAAGATCAATGACAAAAAAGGCTGACTATCATATTTATTTTGATTCTACTTTTATCGTTGATTAAATTAGCATAATATAATAATAAATACCGCGTTTATCATTTTATATCGTTTGCCAAATATTTCATATCAGCTACGTATACCTACTTGTTTTATCTTACATTTAACGTTACTTTATTAACTTATAAACTATTGAATTTTTAGCTACATTATCAATTGCAACTATCAAATAATTTGTATTCACCAAATAAAGACTTAATTATTTCGAATCTTAATCTATTTAGAGAAACATAATTCATCTTTTCGGTCAACGATAATTTGTATGTTAAGTCCTATATCAGGACTTTATCATGCCTAATTTCTATGGTTCGATTCTATTAGGCGTATGTATAAGTATGCAAAATCTTGTGACTCGTGTAACATCTTCTATACCTAATCTAAGGTAAATAAATAATTAAGACATAGAGTACATGATTGGGTAAATCAGGTATATAAAAGATCAATGATAAAAAAAAAAGGCTAACCATCATATTTATTTTAATCCCACTTTTATCGTTGATTAAATTAGCATAACAATAAGAGAAAATTATTGATTACAGCCTTTCAAAAACCACTTTTTGCAAAATTACAGCCTTATAATTTATTTGTTTTTTGAAAATTACATCCATAAAATCACTTTTGTTTGAAAATTGCACCACGATGACGTTTTCGGTAAGTTTTGTCAAAAAGTAACTGATATACCCTTGCCTATTTGTTTGCCTACTTACCTAGATCTTTTCACTTTACCTATCATTTACCTCTCTCACAACACAACATTCTTCCAATCTCTTTCCATTTTCCATTCTTCATTCTTCACTTGTTCTCTTCGCTTCACTGATACTAACTTATAATGTCGAATTGCCACAACAAGGAGAAAGACGTTAATGTCCAAGTCCTCCTTCGCTGCAGGTTTTCCCTGAAATCCTCCTCGCTTTTCACTCTTTTCTATTTCGCTCTCTTATTGTTGTTTAATTGCTTTTTCATAGGCCTTTCAGCGATGAAGAGCTCCACAACAATGCGCCGAAATTTGTTGTTTTTCAATTGATTGAATCAAATTTTAGGGTTTATGTCTAAATTAGTTTGGGAAAAATTGATGATGAACCCTAATTAATTTTAATTTGGGGAAAATTGAAGATAAAGAACACTAATTAATTTTAAGGGAAAATAAAAATAATAGAATTAGAATTCAATTAAATTGATTAGGGTAGAATTTGAATAAAATGGGTGAATTAGATTAGTTGATATTGTTAAAGAAATAAAGAATTGGAGAGAAGATGAGTTGTGAAATCTCATTTTGGGGATGAACATAAGGGTTTATAAAAGTTGAGGGTAAGGGTATTTTGGTCTTAAAAAATGAACTTAAGTCACAAAAATTCAAATTGGCATCAATTTTCCGTCGGAGTTAATGTTTTGACTGTAATTTATGATCAGAAGTAATATTATGGATGTAATTTTCAAAAAATAAAATTATAAGGCTGTAATTTTTAAAAAGTGGTTTTAAAAGGTTGTAATCAACAAATTTCTCTAACAATAATAATAAATACCTCCTATATCATTTCATGCTATTTACCAATCATTTCATATAAGTTAATTTTACCTACTAGTTTCACCTAACATCTCCTACATACTAGAGAATAAAACTTGTCAAAACTTTTACCTCCAAAAGGAATCTGCTTAAGTAATACCCCATAGTTTATAAGACCTATACTCGGTCAAGTAAACCGAGTACTCGACCAGTAAAGCTCACTCGACCGAGTTAGTGACCGAGTGAGACCTGTAACTTTGTGAAACATTCTGATATTGAGTCACTCGACCGAGTGGTGATTCACTCGACCGAATGGAGCTTCACTCGACCGAGTGAACGGGGCAATGGGTGCCCGGTGCCTTATCGTTGTCCAGCTTTTGCACGGGATTGTGGTAGGTGGTCTATCACTTTCTAATCCTTAATTTTCCGATTTTCTCCCCTAAAAACACTCCCACCTTATCCCTTCTACTCTATAGAAAAATCTCTAAACGTCACAAACACTATCCACAAAGATCTTGCTCTCACATTTGAAGTTTTGCCTTCCATTTCTTGTTCTTGCTCATTTGTTAGCATTTGTAAGTTTATCCTTAACCTTTAATTTCTCCCTTATTCTTATTTAGTGGACCTTAATTTCTCTAGCAGGTTGTCTTATAATTAATTAGGGTTTTGACTAATTAAGTGAGGGTAATTAAGGGGGTTAATTAATATTATTAGTTGTTGTAGAATGTTTTGTGATAGTTGACACGGATGTCACAACTTTATCAAAAATAAACTAACCGGCTCAACTAATATAGTAGAGGTAAGTCGGGTATCGTACTCCACAAGGAGGCTATTATATCTACTTGTTATCCTACTCCGTCACGGTAACAATTGGGGTGTTTTGAATTTGCTTTCTAACTACTAAATGAGATTAAGGCAGAGAGAAAAGGAACAATAAAGACAGTAAAGAGAAATAAGAGATCTGATCAAATAAGGAGAGAAATGCTAGGAAGTCGGTTCACCATGGTAATTAGCCAATTCTGTCATAATGAGATCAGTCGGTCTCATGTGAGAAGGGTAAAAGAAAGGTCCTCTCGGTCCTCTATCTGCCCTAATTAAAATACTACTAACTTAGTTCTCGCCCTCATTAGTGTAGTCTACTGTTCATAACAGGTTTGTTCATTCCAATCTCTCGATTTAGGTCTGAATTTAACCGGATTAACTAGTTTAGAAGCGTGCACTCAACTAAATGATTACAATTAAATTGCTATAAAATAGTTCTCACAAACAAAACCATCTAACATAATTATAACATCATTGTTTCACTACCATGACTCCCCTAATCCTAACATAAAAGGATTTAGCTACTCATGGCGATGAATAACACAATAACAATAATTAATGAATTAAAGAAAGACATGATATAAGGTAGATGATTAAAAGGGAGAATTTGCATAAACTAATGATAGCACTAATAAAATCAGAAATTAAGAACAAGGGATTAAAGATGCAAAAGAGAATTAAGACTTGAATAAAGGAGAAAGAAGGATTATAGAGTATTATGATCCGGAAATAGAGAACAACCAACGTCGAACAAGGGAGGAAAGTCTACTGAGTAATTAGGAGTTTCTGAGATTATTGAAAGATTAAAAGATGATTAAACCTAATGATGTCTTCTCTTTATATAGAGAAGATATTTTATTAACCTAAAACGAAACTTAAGAAATTAAATCCTATGACTAAAGACAGACGTTCTCGATCGAGTACAATAGAACCTCTCGATCGAGTAACTTCCCAGCAGAATCCGTCGATCGAACAGTTAATATCTTCGATCGAGTAACCTCAAAATACCACCTCTCGATCGAGTACAGCAGGGACTCGATCGAGCACTGTTGACCACCATATTCACTCGATCGAACATAAAAGGCTTCTATCGAGTACTTAGCCACTGAACCAGCTCGTTTCTTCGTTGGTTAGCTTCCGAGACTCCTTCACGCTTCCCGAGGCAAAGGCAATTCCGCTTCAATTCTTCCATCTCCATAAATGCATGCTAAGGGGACTGAAAAAGGCATGATTCCGCTACTTTCGGGTCCGTTCCTACAAATAAAGCAAACCAAACCAAAGTAGCCTATTCGGGGTATTTCGTAGTATAAAATTACAATAACTACATGGAAATGCGTGCATAAGAGGCCAAAAAGAACTATATAAAATGCACGTATCAAATCTCCCCAAACCGAACCTTTACTCGTCCTCGAGTAAACTAAATGAAAACTAATGGAACGGAAAAGAAAACTCAGAGCTAGCTACAAGTTGTCCACTTAAACCGGTTTAATGCAAACAAAACTGACACTTATAGCAAAACAGTCAAATGCAAACGAGTTGTAAGATGTTTATTAATAAGCTAAACCGTCGACCTTGCAAGACCTTTAAAAATGGACTCTTACGGGTCACTCTTATCTCATGAAGCAAAGGGTAAGCATGTGGATGTAAGAGAGGAAGAAAAATAGTCGCTCACCTAAACTACGACCCACATAAACATGCATGCAACTAATATGATAGACAATTCTAACTACCGCACATACATTCCAACCAAATAGAGTCCGTCACAGCCGCGGGCTTACAAGAATATGGGAAAGTGAGGCAATGGGTAAGAAAAGGCAAAATGATTTGGGAATGTGAGGCTAATAGTCAAGCTAGCTACCTAATCAAATTAAACTAAACAATTTCCGATTCTAATCCATCTCAGAATAAACACAAATGCCCTTGGCTGGCATACAACTCACTAACCAAATAAATACTCCTCATAAGATATAAATAAAGCATAGGAGTGAAACCGTCAACAATCAAACTTTTTTTTTTTTTCTTTCTCACAATTTCTTTTTTTTCTTTCACGTTTTCTCTCCTTTTTTTTTTTTTTTTTTTTTTTTTTTCATTTTCAACTTCTCTTTTTAATTTCAATCATCCTCCTTCCTCCATAAATTACCACCTCCAAGTAATGCAATACAAACCAAACTTGGCACAATAAACTATATACCGCAAAACATACACTAACTAGCTTGACAAGGCAGGCTAAATTTGGATGTAGTAAAGGGTCAAAAGGCAAATTTGGCTAATAGTGGAGTTAAATGGGTAAAAATGAAAGAAAGGGGAATTGTAAGCACCTCCCTGCATGTGACACCAACCACAAACTCGAATATATATACGCAAAAAGCAATTGAATTTCACATACGTGCAAATTAATGAAACATGTTATGTAATGAGTATACTACTCACAATCTACATGAACTGGTCATAAATGACACCAGTTATTGAGGCTCTAAAACTTAGAAATTATGAATAGGTTGTCAAATTATCAGGTCAAGTCTATTTGTTCAGCTAAATTTCAACATTAACTCGTACATATGCAGAAGACAAAGCTAATAAGATGACAATTTGTTGCAAGGCTTAAGTGAAATGACAAATTATATTGCAATATCATCACTAAAATCTATCGTTCCGACTCGACCTCAATGGAAAAATAAACGTGAAATATTTTTGAAATTTTGAATTTTTTTGATTTTTTCTTGGTTTTTTCATTATTTTTTTGAAATTAAAATACAATGCAAGCAGAAATACAATAAACGTGAATGCAAAACGGATGCAAATGCAGACTCAAAGGATGCATTACCCTCCCCAAACCAAAACGGACAACGCCCTCGTTGTCCTCCAGCATACACCAGCAGAATAAATGGGGGATAGGGAAAATAAAGCCAATATATAAACAAATGAAATAAAAGGAGATGAAAAAGAAATAAAAGCAGAAAATACTTACAATATATATGAACTTCACCAAACCAGTCAACAAACTGGGGAAGTGAGTAGACCAGTAGCTACTCGTCAGCCTCCTCCTCGTCAACCACCTCGTAGGTGAGGTCCGTCTCCTCCTCTCCTCTCCTCCTCTGACGCCTCCCTGAAGCAAGGTCAGCTCTGTACCTCTCCTCCCTCTCAGCTATGTCCTCCTCACTCGCTGGCTGTGGGTACCCCTCCGCCGGAAACCGGTAGAAAGAAGGGTGTGGCCAGCCGTTAGGAACAGGACGCCCTCTCATCATGTGGTACTCATATCGAGGGAATAAGGCAAGTGCCTGATCCCGCTCTATATGAGCCACTCTACTGCAGAAACTCATGCAAAGTTTCCAGGGAAGTGTCAGCGGCGTACCTAGTAGCGGTACATAAAACGGCAGCTCGAAAACCCGTGGCCTTCCCCCCGTGAACCTGAACCAGCTGCTGCAGCAAGAGCAGCAGTAGCGAGGCCAGCAGTAGCAGTAGTGACTGGCGTGGGTACTAGGGGAGTGGAAGTGACAGTGACAGCTGGTGTCGACACAACAGGGGTCGACATCGGAGTAGGGACAGTAACAACAGCAGTAGGGACTACCGTAGCAGTGGTTGTAACAATAGCGGGGGTAGTAATAGTGGTGGTGGTGGTGACAGTGGTGGCAGCAGGGACCACCATCTCAGACATAGATGAAATAGTAGCGGAGGTAGAAGCAGAGGCAGTCATACCACTATCCATCCTAAGATCACAAGCAAATTCTAATCAAAAATACAGTTAACACAATCTGATTTTCCCCAAATCAGAATTTTCAAAATCCTAATTTCAAAATTAAAGCACGGAAATGCAATTAAACACGAAATAGGAAGGGAAAGAAGTTACTTATGACGATTACCCAACAAAGATATCAATTAAAATCAACAAAAAACACAACTTGATCGAAATAAATCCCGATTTTTTCGAACCTTAATCCCGCAAAAACCCTCAAACTAGTCGAAAATCAATGGAGTAATTAAGGGGGATTTATTTAATTGATGATAAGGAGAGAATGTGGGTAATTAATTTGGTACTTTGGGGAAGAAAATGGTGAATTTAGGTTTGGGAAAGGGAGAATGTCGAAAAATATGGGGGAAATTAAAATGCACAAATGAATGAAGGTAAGGGAAAAGAAAACTCCCTCGTGTTCATATCAGCTGAAACTACTCGATCGAGTGGTTTTAAATAACTCGATCGACAACTTTTATCACCATTTACTCGATCGAGTACTTTTGTTACTCGATCGAGAGCTTCTTATTACTCGATCGAGGGCTTTGTGATGCACAGTTGATCGATCGAACACAAAAAGTGCTCGATCGAGTGCTTTCCTCTTTGGCACGCTCCCTAATAATCATAGATCGTCCAAACCTGCAATTTACGCATATATATATCCCGCAAAAATACCAAAATAGAAGCAGCACAGTCTATATTCGGTCTTACGCTAATTAAACTAACTAAACTAAGCTAATGTCTAACAGCAATTAAAATGTCTAACAAATTCATGTTATAAATTATTTTTACAAACGGGATGGCTTCCCTTTTCATCTTCCAAAACACTTGAATAGCCCAAAAGAGGGCTTCTGACTGGAGGAGGTCCCTTCAGCATCGCGGACAGTCCTTTTCGGCTTCCATGATCTCGAATTTATCGAAGGAGAATAATCCGCATCCACATACGCTTTCACCTTCTTCTTTTATTTGTCCTGCTTCTTCCTTTCATGGCCTTTGTCTTTGGCATCATTCTCATCAGTGAGCTCCAATTCCACTGTACTTTTATCACCGGGATCTCTAATGTCCAATCTGCCTGTACCTGTAACAACAGAAATGGCATAATGGTCCTCCATATTGCTCCCAATCTGGGGCGGAGGTGTTAATATCGCAGCACACGACTCAACATTGTCAATTGGAGGTTCCGTGTCAGGCTCTGTAGAGGGTATTGCATTGCAGGGCTGGACTTGCATAGGAGCCCTGCGAACGCTAGACTGATAAAAAGTCAACTCCTCATTGCTTACCTGAAAAGTTAAAGTCTTCCCCCCGACATCTATTACTGCGCGAGGGGTAAATAGAAATGGTCGTCCTAAAATGATAGGAGTGTAAGAGTCTTCGGGGATGTCTAAGACTACGAAGTCAACGGGAATAAAGAACTTCCCGATCTTAACAGGTATGTCCTCTAAGACACCTAAGGGCCATGATAAAGTACGGTCAGCCATCTGTACGGTCATATTAGTACAATGAAATTTGGTCAAACCAAGCCTCTTAGCGAGAGACAACGTTAAGACACTCACACTAGCTCCCAGATCGCATAATGCATTATCAATTAAGTGGGTCCCGATATGGCATGGTATGGAGAAACTACCCGGGTCAGACAATTTAGGTGGGGTCTTATTTTGAATTAGGGCAGTGCCCGCTTCGGTTAAAGCCACTGTCTCATGGTCATTAATGTGCCTCCTACGCACTAATATGTCTTTCATAAATTTCATATAGGAGGGTACCTGGGTTAGTAACTCAGTGAAGGGTACATTAACATAAAGACTTTTCAAAATTTCGGCAAACTTACCGAATTGTTGCTCGATCTTCTTGTTTTGCATTCGCCTTGGAAATGGGACTGTAATTGGGAACGCTAGTCCTTCATTCTTCTTCGCCAAAGAATTCTGCAATCAGCATCAGAATTACTCGATCGAGGATAATTTCCTATCGATCAAGTACTTTTATCAGCAGGAGTGCTCGATCGAGCATTTTGATCTACTCGATCGAGGATGGTAGTTTCAGCAGTGCTCGATCGAGCATTTTAAATCCCTCGATCAAAGACTTAGTCAGCAATATCCCTTGATCGACACCAGAAATCAGTCGATCGAGGACCTTTCATGGTGTCAGCATTGTTTCGTCAAAAGACGACTGTTCATGTTCAGAAATTTCAACTTCCGGGTCAGAAAGTTCAGCATCTTTACTTAGCATTTTGGGTCCCTCATAAGAAAGTGTTAGTTATTTAGACCATGTTAATACTCATCTTATGAAATTAAGATTACAAATTAACTTTGTTTAGTCTAAATCTACATGCATGCAAAAGAAAAGTATAAAAATGGTATTAAACCATCTTAAGACAAAAGTTCCTTACATTGGTATAAGGCAAAATTTGGGCACTACAAAGGTCTCCTACCTTTGTAGTTCTTGAGCTATGCAACTATGGATGATCCTCCATGTAATACTATGGTTTTATGAGTCTCTGGGTACTCTATCGAGTAGGCCTTACTCTGTCGAGTAAGGGTGAGTTGCGTTTTTAAAATAGTTTCTGACCTGTTGGGTACTCGATCGAGTAACGTTGATACTCGATCGAGTAAGGGGGCACTCGATCGAGTACCTCAGCTACTCGATCGAGTAGCCGGTTTACGGGGGATGATTTCTTGGGTTTTGTTAATAATGCGATTAAGTATATAATTACTTCCGTCACTTTTCTTTAAACACTTTTACAACCTAATTACTTTCAAAAGAGAAATCAAACTACGTTCTTCGAATCAATCGCATTGTTGGCAAATTCCGGAGCGTGGAAGGTCGGATTTTACCTTTCTTTATACCGTTGCGATCCTTGCGTCGAGGGTAAGATCTACGTACCGTTTTTATAGTATTTAGTCAAAGTTGGTTAAACCCTAATATTGGGATTTGGGGGTTTTTTTGTATTTTGTAATTGGTAGTGATTATATGTTTGTATGTTAGGAGGAGGATTCGTAGAAGAAGCCTTTTGATATCAGCTGTGAGACCGTCTGATTGTGTTGCTTTCCAGGTAGGGTTTCCCTACTCAGTATTAGTCCCATAATGTGTTGGTGATGATTTGTGATTGGTGATTATTGTTATACGAGTATTGTGACGGTTGTTGGTTTGATTGCTGTTTAATGGTTGTGATTGTTTGTCTCTGGTTCTCGAGATGCGTTCTCGGCTGAGTGGAGTCACTTGCGGGAGTGGCTTCACGCCCTAGTTTCGCCCTCCGTGGAACTCGCCACGGGAGGAGATGTGCACATTAATGGGACAGGGTTATCGCTCGGTATGATGAGCGGGGCTTAGGTGGGAACGGCTGCGGTCCCCACTGGCGGGTGGTCCAAAGGGGACGATCGGTGACGAGATTGATTGGAGTGGGTGTGAATGTGTGTGTGACCGTTTGAGCCGCTTGTTTACTTGTGTTGTTGGTTATATAAATTGTGTGATTAGTCTCGACCCCGTTTAATGTTTTAAAAACCGTGGTGATCCATTCGGGGGTGGTGAGCAGTTATTGAGCAGGTATGATATGTCGCGTATGGGATAGCTGGGATGAGTCATCACTTGGCAGTTAGAAGTCTTCCGCTGTGTCAGACGATGTTTTATAGCTTTGATAGTTTTAGCAGTAGACCGTCTGAGAGTCTTGTATTTCTTTTTATCAGTTTTGGAGTTGGTATGTAATCAATTTAAACATTATTTACTTTTAAGTATGGTTCGTTATTGTCTTATGATTATCATTGCCTTGGAAAACCGAGATGGTAGCACTTACATGCCTTAAGTGGTCCTGGTAAGGCACTTGGAGTATGGGGGTGTTACCCTCCAAGACAACAAACCACCAAAATATATGGTCTCCTAAGGATACACCCAAGAATCAACCCAAAATCTACTAAATTACTAACTAGGTAAATTTAGTAGTAAACCTTGTTTATAATATATTTGATGTACTAATAAATATTATTACTATGATAATATTATTAGTTGATAATTATATGTGTTTTTAGATGAATAAGGTGAAGAAAATAAGAAGGAAAATTCGTCTCTCAAATGGAAAGAAGGCAACCGGTTTTGTAGTAGAAACGGACCAATTTTACTTCAAATTTTTCAACCTAAGAAATGAGGTGAATAGTGGGGTATTTATAGCAAAAATATGGGAACAATCCTTAGTGGAAAATCCACTGCAAAGTACACTTGTATGTCCTCAAAAAACCGGTCCATATGGACTACTTTTGGTCCATTTTGATTTTCGACATTTGCCCCACAAATGCTTATAAGTCTTATATTTAATTATCTTACATAATTAAATATTAATTTAATTATTTAACACTTAAATAATATAAATTAACTACCAATAATTACTTAACTATTAAGTAATCATAAGACCATTTTATTAACATACAATGTGTCAATATTAACCCATTTAGCGAATTTTATAACCTCTTGTAAAATTTAATAGCTAATTGATTCCACCTCAAAACATATACACATATCGTATAAAATTAATTAATTAATAAATTCTAATCATTTATTATTTAAATATCAAATAATTAAATAATAAATCTCCTTGTCCCGAGTTCGTAACCCGTTATCAAATAATATATTTACGTGACTAATTAAGTCAAATAATACAAGGAATTAATTATCTCGTATCTCATACAAACAATTAATTTATTCTATTTGGGCGTCATCATATAGGTGTGACCTAAAGGGATCAGCTGATCACCGCCGTCACACGACAGTAATGTCAAACTCTAGTCAGCCAATCATTACCGATTAACGATGACCAGCTAACAAATAAATAAATAAATCCCTGATATTCCTTTTACGAGATTTATTATGTAAACGCACTTATTATGGAGGACACTAATCCAACAATCTCCCACTTGTCCGATACAAGTGTGCGTTACCAATTCTCTTGTCCAATAATATCTCCCACTCAATGCAAGATGTCTTTCAGGTCGTTCTTGCACGTGATCATATCATAAAGTGGTTTCCTCGATCAGGAGAATGACTGTCTGACCGGATAATCTACTATAGATCTCATCCGAGCGTGGCCACGCATTCACAGTCATCTCTCCTCGAGTGGCCTTGAGATAAAATATGACTTAAAAGGACAATCCCGTTGACCTATTTTCTTATTCGATACGGATCACAATGACCCAGTAAATGCTCATCGGCCTCTTTTTACGGTGCGACCTAGAACAAAAACCAAAGCCACCGGAAAACCGTACCAACTCAGACAAATAGTCAACAGTCTAAAGAATTGACTCAAAGGAATAAATAGAAATCTTTGCCACGACCTAGCAACAAAAGGACTTTATAAACGGTCACTGTCCGACAAATTGTCTCACAATCTGCCTATGTAATTGACCAGTCATCACTATGACCATATAACAGTCGAACCTGTCATCTATCGCCTTACAATCTAGTCACTCCGAGACGTCACCTTATTAAGTAACTAGGGACAAAATACAATGTTAATCCAGTTCACTTAATAGGGTTCGACATTGTCTTTACAACCTATTTGGAGAAAACAAAGTATATAAATTCAGACATTAAACTGAATATAACGATAAATACAATTATCATATATGGAATAATAAATACAATATTTTGATTATTACATATCATATAATTTACAACAGTTCTGGCATTCGTCTCAACCCCATCGAAACTACATGACTATCATGTTTAGCTTGAGACAAAAGCTTGGTTAAAGGATCAGCGATGTTGTCAGCTGTGTCAACCTTACAAACTGTAATTTCTTTCCTTTCGATTAAATCTCTAATTACATGAAATTTCCTAAGTACATGTCTAGACTTTTTACTAGACTTGGGCTCTTTTGCTTGAAAAATTTCCCCATTGTTATCACAATACAAAGTGATAGGATCCTTGGCAGTTGGAAGTATCTTCAGTCCCTCTAAAAATTGCCAAATCCAAACAGCTTCCTTTGCAGCTTCAGAGGCTGCAATGTACTCAACTTCCGTTGTAGAATCAGCAGTCACAGACTCCTTGAAACTTCTCCAGCAAACAGCTCCTCCGTTCAACAAGAAGACAAAACCAGCCTGGGATTTCAAATCATCTGAAGAGTCTATCACACCCGAAATACTCGAGATGGGAGGGGGGGGGGTGAATTGAGTATTTAAAAATTATGCCTACTTTTTATTTTATATCAAGGTAATTAATTACTTAATGTTTATTGATTAAACTTTAACTAATTAACTAAATGATTATGAACGTAATGAAATAACTGAAATGAAAACTGCAAGGACACACGATATTTGAAGTGGTTCAGCTTCACACGTTGAAGCCTACGTCCACTATTCTCGATTAATAATTTTAGTACCTTACTCCGGATTACAAAATTATCAACCCAACTCGTATAGTTAACTCTGACTATAATTCAATTTGAATATCACTAGATATTCGGTTTTGACTATCTTAAGTTACTAAGAAAGCACTTAATTGTTCTTCTAAGTGTTCACACAATTGAACGAGTAAGAAAAAATATGAAGTACTATTATCTTATGACGTAATCTTAAGAAAGATAAGCAAATTAAAGAGCACGACTTTTCGTAATATTTTCAAAAGCAAAACAATAAAACAATTAAGAATTAAACTCAAATATGTTTGCAAGGATTGTTGTATTTCGAAAACCTTTACTTAAACAACGAATGATCATGTGTATTTATAGTAGAAGAGAGAACTAGGGTTTACACGAAACCCTAGGATGCCGTGAGATAGGCGGCATATCTTGCAAGAGATAAATATCTATCTTTTTCCTAATTTAATCCAAGATATTATAGTTTAGGTAAATAAGATAAAAGTGAATCTTATTTGTTTTCTAAAACTATATCTTTAAGATGTTTAGATAAGTAAACAAATCAAATCATATATTATTAAGATAGGAAAATATCTTATATAAATATAAGCTAGATTTGATTAGATAGATTATTTATACAAAACAACTTACACAATCCATCGGTTTACAGCCCATGGCTGAAACCCTAGGCCCGAGTCCATCTTAGATGAAAAACTTTCTTCTTGGATTAGGGTTAGGTTAAATAGACTAGCAAACCCTAGGTAGCATGACGACCCATAAGTCGTTTTACTAACCAATAGAGAAATGCAAGTTATCAATTATAACAACCCATAATTCATCTCTACTATATACACAAATGATTTCGAAATATGTTTAAAGAATTTTATCCTTTAAAAAATGATTTTAAAACTATTAAAATCGTGCTATTAAAATGCTACCTAAAGTTATAGTAGAAACAGCTATAACTTTAAGTTTGGTAAGTAAAGTTATAGGTGAAATAGCTATAACTTTACCTTTCCAATATTCTTATCTTAAGATACCGTCATTAGATGAAGACCTATACTAGCTAATCTTCCTGGAGATCTTCAGTGATAGGATCTTCTATTTATCTTGACCAAAAGCCCTTCATCTTGAGCTTTGTTAAAGACTTGATCTAGCCTTTTTCTTGAGTGATCATCATACTTGAAACTTGTTACAGTTACTATGACGCTTTAAGAATAATCAATGTTATAGCTCAAGCTGCTATAACATTACTTGAATGATACCCCACAAATCTTCAATGTTATAGCTAAGAATGCTATAACATTACTTGCTAAACTTGTAAACCTAAGTTAATCTAACAAAGACTAAACAAACGATTACAAGCAAGAGTTTATATCAAACGAAGCACACACTTGTCATTATCAAAACTTAATCATATATCTATATGGTCCAATATCATCCCTATCGGTTTGGAAACTGGCATCCGTATAACCTCTTATACGTAATTCAGATTCTCCTCCAAACACTAAGAATGAATCTTTAGTCCTTCTCAAGTACTTTAGAATATTCTTGATGGCTATCCAGTGACTCTCACCTGAAGTTTTCTGAAAACGACACGTCATACTCAAAGCATACGAGACGTTAGGACGAGAACACATCATAGCATACATGATCGATCCAACAGCGGAAGCATAAGGAATCGATTTCAAGCGTTCATTATCCTTAGGATCAGTAGGACACTGTGACTTACTCAAAGTGATCCCACTGCCCATAGGTAAAAAACCTCTCTTGGAGTTTTTCATATTGAACCGGTCAAGAATCTTATCGATATAGGCTTCTTGACTTAATGCTAATATCCTTTTGGATCTATCCCTATAGATCCGGATAACCAAGATGCGCTGAGCTTCTCCCAAATCTTTCATTTGGAAGTGATTTCCAAACCACTTCTTAACAGAAGCAAGCATATCAACATCATTCCCAATAAGTAATATGTCGTCCACATAAAGAAGTAAGAAAACAACTTTACTCCCACTAAACTTCATGTATAAACATGGTTCCTCAACACTTCGAGAAAAACCATTTTGTTTACTCCCACTAAACTTCATGTATAACATTACTTGAATGATGCCCCACAAATCTTCAATGTTATAGCTAAGAATGCTATAACATTACTTGCTAAACTTGTAAACCCAAGTTAATCTAACAAAGACTAAACAAACGATTACGAGCAAGAGTTTATATAAAACGAAGCACACACTTCTCATTATCAAAACTTAATCATATATCTATATGGTCCAACAAATTCCCCCTTTTTGATGATGGCAAGTCTCTTACGATTTGTAACTAAGTGTAAGTTCCCCCTCAACATAATACTATAAAAGTCATAGACAGTTGAACGCAAGAACAACCACTTATATACAAAGTATAGCATCTAAGGACCTTAAGAGATTAAAGGTTCCGACAAGGAGCAAGCTTAGGCAAATACTTAAGTCACGAGAATTTTCTTCTCCCTCTTGACATCATCGAAAAGACGAGAAAAGACATAAAATAACTAGAATAATATAAGTCAAGACAAGTATTAAACATGCAAAGAAAGATTATAAAACGAGAAAATAAACTACATAAGCATGTCACATAGAAAATAAGTGTACTACAAACCAAAGTGGTCTAATTACCAATTGGGCCGAATAAGAAACAAGTTATTAAGCCATATGGGCCGAATGAGAAGCAAGCCAAAATGGGCCGAATTAGACAATTATTCAAAATATAAAGTCTTAGAAAAGAAAAGCAAGGAAAAGATGATGACGGGTTAAGGGTAGTCACGTTTCACGACATTGGGGTTCACATAACCGGGACGGGTCCTAAACTCAAGAGAGTCAAGACGATCAAAGCATGAACGAACATGGTTAGCTTGTGCCGTGAGACACCTCTCGAAATTAAGCACTTTCAACGACAAGGCTTTAGTAGCCTCGTAAACAACCCGCATATCCTCATGCATAGCCTTCCCTTCACGCCATATTGCCCCACCTTGACTAGCTAAGTTAGCCAATGATCCAGAATGACGAACACACTCTTTGGCCGCCCTAGCCGCATCCTTAGCCATAGCATCAACCCGAGCTTCTAACCCATGCAAATAAGACAAGACTTCGCCAAGATCCGAACCCTTCGAACCCGAAGCCCCATTCTTGTCTTGTCCCAAACCCGAGACCAACTCCGCAACCATCTTATCTTGTGCATCCATTTTCTCACAAATATTTGCCATAAACGATTCCAATTTTTGTTCAACAACCGAGACCACATCCGACGATTTCTCCACCACATTCCCTTTTGCCAAAAACACCAAATCGGGTCCAATGGCACCCATCTTCATTAATTTAAGATAAGTGTCACGCATCTCAGCTTTCACCTTTACACCATAGCTAGAAGTCCCAATAACCCCTTTTTGTTCCAAAAGCCGAGAGACCCACATACCATACAGCAAATCCAAAGTAGTATAAAACTTTTCCTCAGTGACGCAAATACTTGTTTGAACGATTTTATGAAACACGAGACGAGGAAGACTAACTTTGGACCCTTCAAGCCACTTAGACATCAATACCATCTCATAAATCGACAATTTATCACGACCACCCCTCCTTGGAACAACCGTGTTCCAAAGGAAATTAAGAAAGAATTTCAATTTTGGAGTAAATGACCCCGCAAGCATATTACTTGACCCCGTAGCATCAACATCAAATGACTTCTTAATTTTAAGCTTTTCTTCCTCCGACACATCTCCCCATTCCGCACTCGGATTTATTTCGATCCTATCATCAGGGACCGAAAACAGAGTACAAAAATCGGCAAGGGAGATTTTGACTTCGGAATCATTCACCACCGCATGGACCACGTTATTTTTTACGGAGACGGAAGAGTAAAATTGGATTACCTCAATAGGATAAACCGGACCAACAAAGGAACAAACTTTCTTCCATTCTTGAAAATTCAAGAAATCCTTAAAAAATTGTAAAGCTTCGATTTTTCCATACCATTTGTCGGAGTAGGAACGACCACCATGAATACCGTACCGCATAACATATTTGACACGGGTTCTCTCGTCCGCGGTGAGTCGAAGCTTATCAAGCCCCGTTGATGTTGTATTCGGCATATACTCTCGAAAGATTTCCCTTTGATGACCTTCTTAAGTAGCTACAACCTCGGTTTCTTCCACCGAATCATCAAACCCTACGGCCTTCTTTTTCCCTTTATTTAACTTCTGTCTTTTCCCTTCTAACTTAGGATCAACACGGTTATGATCGGGGTTAGTTGGTTTTTGGTTTGATGAAGGTGAGGTAGTTTTGAGAGGGACATAAGTTTTGTTGCATGGTGATTTGGAGGACCTGGTCCGAGTTGTGGACCGAGTTGAGGGCGAGTGTAAGCGAGTTGAGGGAGGAGTCATAATGATGATTGGATTTTGGAGGTTGAGTGTGTAGAAAAGTCTAGAGGTAAATCTTTGGGTGTTGTGTGTGACTGTGATGGTAGGAGGTGAGTATTTATGGGAGTAATAATTCAATTATGGTAAAAGAGTTTTAAGGGAAATAGGAAAGGTGGAGGTGGCGTGTGGAAGTAGGTAAAGGTTTCCTTTTTTTTTTATTGTTTACTTACCATAAGATAAAACAAGTGGTTAAGGTAAATTGTTTAAAAGATATGGTAAGACATGTAAAGTTGTGGAGAATTTCTGTTAAGGCAAGAAACTGGAAGCAATTTGTTACGACTTTTGGTTCGTAATAAAACTTAAGATATACATGACTAGAAAATGGAATATTCTCATAATATAATATAACATTTGACATAAATAAACTTGCAACAAAAAATACGGACACAGTCATACAATCTCGTCAAATCTAGTCAGTCATATGGAGAATAAAATATTTGTGACAAGTTTAGTTGCCGCCAATTAAACCAATTTCCAACCGTAAAATCTCAAAACGTTCTCTAGCCAATGCTTTGGTAAAAATGTCAGCCCATTGTTTTTCTGTCCTACAAAATTCCAGTCTTATGTTGCCCTTATCTACATGATCACGTAGAAAATGGTGTCTAATGTCTATATGCTTATTTTGTGAGTGTTGTGCAGGGTTCTTAGATATAATTATGGCACTCGTGTTATCACATAAAATAGGTATACCCCCAACATTAACACCGTAATCACATAATTGTTACTTAAGCCATAAAAGTTGAGAACATACCAATCCAGCAGCAATGTATTCGGCTTCAGCAGTAGATAATGCAACGGAATTTTGCTTCTTTGACCCCCACGTGATAATACACGGTCCAACAAACGTGGCTATGCCGGAAGTACTTTTTCTGTCAAGTGAACAACCTGCATAATCTGCATCTGAATACCCTATGAGATCGAAATTACACTCACGAGGATACCACAGATATAATTTAGATGTACCGATTAAATACTTCAAGATTCTCTTAACTGCAATCATATGCGATTCTTTAGGGCACGATTGGAACCGAGCACATACGCATAAACTAAACATAATATCCGGACAAGTTGCAGTTAAATAAAGAAGTGAGCCAATCATACCTCGATAAGTCGTCTCATCGACAGTCTTACCGTTTTCATCCACAGTCAACTTCTTCTCAGTACCCATAGGAGTTGGCTTAGAATTAGAATTTTCCATACCGAATTTCTTGATTAGTTCCTTGATGTATTTTTGTTGGTGTATCATAATCCCTTCAGGAGTTTGTTGGATTTGGAGTCCAAGGAAGAACTTGAGTTCTCCCATCATGCTCATCTCGAATTCTGAGGTCATGAAATCTGAAAAGTACTTACATAAACGATTATTGGTTGAGCCAAAAATAATATCGTCAACGTATATTTGTACAACTAATAGATCGGAATCCTCAGTTTTCAGGAATAGGGTTTTATCGACAGATCCTCTTTTAAAACCACTTTCAAGAAGATATTTTGACAATCTGTGGTACCACGATCTCGGAGCTTGTTTCAAACCATACAGGGCTTTATCTAATTTGAAAACATGGTCTTGAAACTTGCTGTCGAGAAATCCCGGGGGTTGTTCAACAAAAACCTCCTCATTCAAATAACCGTTAAGAAAAGCTGTCTTAACGTCCATTTGAAAATGTTTAATTCCTTTATGAGCAGCAAACGCTATTAATAATCTAATAGCCTCAAGTCTGGCTATAGGGAGCGAAGGTCTCATCATAGTCAATTCCTTCTTGTTGATTATACCCTTGTACAACCAATCTAGCTTTATTTCGAACAATAACTCCTATATCGTCCAGCTTGTTCCTAAAAACCCATCTTGTACCAATAACTGTTCGGTCTTTAGGTCTTGGAACCAAATGCCACACTTTGTTCCGTTCGAACTGTTGAAGCTCTTCTTGCATAGCAACGATCCAATCTGGTTCGGCAAGTGCTTCTTTGATATATGTTGGCTCAATGGTTGAAAGAAAGGAGTAGAATGAGCAAAAGTTATTAAGTCTTCTACGAGTTCGAACGCCTTCATTCAAATTTCCTAGGATGGTTTCCATTGGATGGGAATCCTTATATTTCGATTTCTTTGAAACAGGAGGCACATCTTCATCTGAACTAGTTTCATAATCTTCGAATGATCGGGGTTCAGGCCTTGTTCCCCCTGAATCCAAGCCTCGGGTTATAACAGAATCAGTTATACCATTGGACTTAGTTCGTTGATTTGGAGTTGAAGTTATAGCTTCATCAGTTATAACTTTATTCTCTAAATTCTTGGATTGAGAAGAGGTTTTAGTATCATCAACTAAACTCTCAGTTCTCTTTCCTTTATCATTCGAAGGGCTTCTTTGTTCATCATTTGTGCCCTCAATTTCTTTATCTTTCTCATCCAATTCTGGAAGTTCATCCCTGGATAGTCGGAAATCAGGTTCGTTCAAATCTTCTTCCTCATCCCTGGAAGTTCATCCCTGCATAAGGTTCTTTTATTGAAAACCTTATATGCTTTACTATGATTAGAATAACCGACAAACACCGCTTCATCACTTCTGGGATCGAATTTGCTTAATCTATTTTTACCATTATTATGGACAAAACATTTTCTCCCGAAGCAACGTAGATGTGATATGTTAGGTTTACGTCCCCTAAGAAGCTCATAAGGAGTCTTCTTGAGAATGGGTCTAATCAAAGCTCAATTATGAACATAGCATGCAGTACTAATAGCTTCAGCCCAGAAATTTCGAGGTAGGCCACTGCACAATAACATCGTGCGTGCCATATCCAATGTTCTATTCATACGTTCAACAACACCGTTTTGTTGTGGGGTTCGTGGTGCCGAGAAGTTATGCCCAACACCATTCTCCCTACAATATTCTATAAAAGCTTGGTTATCAAATTCGGTGCCATGATCCGTACGAATGGAAACTAATTTTGATTTATACTTATTTTGGGCAAGCTTCATTAGAACTGCAAACTCTTCGAAAGTTTCATCTTTTGAATTGAGAAATATAGGCCAAACATATCTAGAGTAATCATAAACTAGGACGAAGACATACCTAGATCCACCTCTACTTCTTACCTTCATTGGGCCACAAATATCCATATGCACGAGTTCTAGTGGTTCCTTGGTACTTACCATTCTCTTGGGTTTGAACGATGATCTCACATGTTTGCAACGAGCACAAGAATCACATAAATTTTCTTGATCAAACTTGATTGAAAGAAGTCCTTCAACCAAATCCCATTTCTTTAGTTTATTCAACGTTGTTGAATTTATGTGAGCCAATCTTTTGTGCCAAAGGCATGGATCATCTGTCATTACTTTCATGCATGTGAATGAATTAGTAGGAATATTATTTAGGTCAATCATATAAACATTCCTTTTACGGTGTCCTTCAAGCACAACACTACTTTTTCCTTCAATTATTATTCGACAAGAGTCTAAATGAAAGACAACTTTATTTCCTTTGTCCCATAATTGAGAGATACTTAGTAAATTGTGTTTGAGACCACTAACAAGATAGACATCACTAATAGCATGAGAAGAGGATATTCCAACTTTACTAACACCGATGATCTTACCCTTCTTGTTATCACCAAATGTGACCTTACCTCCATTGAAAGGTTCAAGTGAAAGAAATAAATTTACATCTCCAGTCATGTGCCTTGAGCATCCACTATCAAGATACCATACGTTATTTTCTTTCATCACAACCTGCAAAATAATTAGATACAGTTTTTAGGTACCCAAGCTAGGTTGGGTCCTTTGACGTTAGTCACTCTAAAAACTAGATCTTTTCTAACCCAAACCCTTTTTATAACTTTTCGTTTTGGAGGCGATTGGGTTTGTTTAGGAGCCGTCTTAGGTTTAGTTGTGGGTTCCTTATGTCATGGTCTTTCAGGTTATTTTGGAGGATCTTTGGTGTTGAAGGGCTCTTTACGTTTAGGTGCTTGTTTTGATTTTGTAGCCTTTTTGAAATCAAAACTCATATCGTAGAACCAACGATGATCATTGTTGCGTTCTCCACTTGTACTTGGTTCTGATGGGGTACAATCATTATCCTCGAAAATAGTGTCGGATGCTTTAACAAAATTGATTCCTTTTCTTAAATCCTGAGCATATTTGACACAATTTTCTTAGATATGTCCAGTACGACCACAGTAATTGCAAATCAAATATTCTGGTAAATTTGTATATTTTCTCCTTCTGAAATCTCATTCAGAAGGGCTTTATTTGCATTTAGAGTAATCTCTACGACCATAGCACTCATGTCCTAATCCCATTTTCATGTTATTATCCGATTGCTCAGTTAGGAAATTTAGGACACGTGTGCTACCTTCCCATTTCTCATGAACCTTTCTAGCATGGAAAAGTAATTCTTTTAAGGACTATATTTCTTTGTTGCATTTAGAATAGTCTGACTCTACGACCTTGGGAGGATGAGTCTCTTCATAATTGTCACGAAAGTTCTGGAATCTGTCATTGAGAACTCGTACCATCTTAGTATGCGTTATTTTAGTATTTAATATATCGATTTTAGATTCTTTTAATTGCTGAGTTAGAGATTCGATCTCCTTCTTTTGATCTGAGATCACGGCCTCTCTAGCCGTAGCCTTGGTCTCAAGAAGCTCTTTGACTTTCCTCAATTCCAATGTTATAGCTTCACTGGCTATAACTTTGGCTTGAAGATGCTTAATGTTGAGTTTCAGGCCTGAGGTTATAGCTTCATTAGCTATAACTTTAGACTCAAGAGCCTTCTTCTCAGCATTTGTCGTATCTGAAGTTGTAGCCATATTAGCTGTAACTTTAGATTTGAGCTTTTTGGCCTTTGCTTTAAGAAGATGATTCTCTTCAGCAATATCGAGAATTTGTTCTTTCAAGTCTTTCAATTCCATCTCATGTTCGTGACACTTATCAAAAGATTGCTCAAAATATTCAATTAAAGCATTCTTAGGCAATTTCTTAACACTTTTCTTAAGTTCAAGATAACTTACCTCTTCTTCTTCTTCTTCTGAATCGGAGTCTCCTAGGAAACAGCAGTAGGAGTCCACGCTATCTTTATCATTGTCTGAGAAGAGGTCAAGACTAATGTTGCTCAGACATAAGTTAGCAACTTCTTCTTCTTCTGATGCTTCGTCGTCCTCTGGGTCGAGATCTCCCCAGCAAGATGCCATCATCACTTGCTTGAATTCCTTCTTGGTCTTCTCACGTTTGCTTTGTCTTTAATGTTCTCCCATGTGGGACAATCCTTAATCATATGACTGGATTCTCCACACTTGAAGCATCCTCTATTAGCAAACGTATTCTTTGACTCAAAAATTTTCTTATTAGAGAACTTGTTGTTCTTGTTATTGAACGATTTTGCTTGCTTATTTCTGAAGATGCGTTTGTTAAATCGTTTAGCAAACAAGACCGTTTCGTCCTCTATTTCAGCATCTTCTTCTTCCTTAGCAGAAGCTTGTAAAGCCATGCTTTTAGTGTTACTGGCCTCGGCCTCATCGTCTTCCAGGATGAGTTCATGCGCCATAAGAGCACCAATAAGTTCTGCATAAGGAAGAGAAGTAAGATCTCTGACTTCTTCCATGGCCGTGACCTTGGGACGCCATTTCTTGGTTAGACTCCTAAGTACTTTTCTAGCAATATCCTCGGAGTTGAAAGTTTTACCAAAATTTTTGAGCTCATTGACTATAGTAGAAAATCGCGCTGACATGCTATCGAGTGATTCATTCCTTTCCATTCTAAAAATTTCATATTTTTGAATCAGCAAGTCAATGCGATATTTCCTTACAGCCAACGTTCCTTCATAAGCCAATTCAAGACCATCCCATATTTCCTTGGCCAAAGTGCAAGAAGAAAAACGATCGAATTCAGTCGATGTCATGTCGTTTTGTAACAGGCTTATCGCTTTCGAGTTTTTCTCAGCCTTCTTGTAATCAGCCTCAACATAGTCTTCTTCCTTTTTCTCATAGGTAGTGCCTTCCGAAGATGCGTCCAAAATTTTATGTGGTCCGTTCTTTATAATCGTCCAACACTCCCAATCATGTCCTTTTATATAGTGTGTCATCATGTTTTTCCAAAGTCCATAATTCTTCCCATCAAAGACGGGACACTTAAGATACTTGGAATCCATTTCACACGTGTAAGGCAGCGGAATAAAAATAAAATAAAAAGATAGAAAGATAGACGGATCTAGTCTCTTTGCGGTTAGGCAATCAAGAGCACGAGGCTCTGATACCAATTGAAGAGTCTATCACACCCGAAATACTCGAGGGGGGGGGGGGGGTGAATTGAGTATTTAAAAATTATGCCTACTTTTTATTTTATATCAAGGTAATTAATTACTTAAAGTTTATTGATTAAACTTTAACTAATTAACTAAATGATTATGAACGTAATGAAATGACTGAAATGAAAACTGCAAGGACACACGATATTTGAAGTGGTTCAGCTTCACACGTCGAAGCCTACGTCCACTATTCTCGATTAATAATTTTAGTACCTTAGTCCGGATTACAAAATTATCAACCCAACTCGTATAGTTAACTCTAACTATAACTCAATTTGAATATCACTAGATATTCGGTTTTGACTATCTTAAGTTACTAAGAAAGCACTTGATTGTTCTTCTAAGTGTTCACACAATTAAACGAGTAAGAAACAATATAAATTACTATTATCTTATGACGTAATCTTAAGAAAGATAAGCAAATTAAAGAGCACGACTTTTCGTAATATTTTCAAAAGCAAAACAATAAAACAATTAAGAATTAAACTCAAATATGTTTGCAAGGATTGTTGTATTTCGAAAAGCTTTACTTAAACAAGGAATGATCATGTGTATTTATAGTAGAAGAGAGAACTAGGGTTTACACGAAACCCTAGGATGTCGTGAGATAGGCGGCATATCTTGCAAGAGATAAATATCTATCTCTTTCCTAATTTAATCCAAGATATTATAGTTTAGGTAAATAAGATAAAAGTGAATCTTATTTGTTTTCTAAAACTATATCTTTAAGATGTTTAGATAAGTAAACAAATCAAATCATATATTATTAAGATAGGAAAATATCTTATATAAATATAAGCTAGATTTGATTAGATAGATTACTTATACAAAACAACTTACACAACCCATCGGTTTACAGCCCACGGCCGAAACCCTAGGCCCGTGTCCATCTTAGATGAAAAACTCTCTGCTTGGATTAGGGTTAGGTTGAATAGACTAGCAAACCCTAGGTAGCATGACGACCCATAAGTTGTTTTACTAACCAATAGAGAAATGCAAGTTATCAATTATAACAACCCATAATTCATCTCTATTATATAGACAAATGATTTCGAAATATATTTAAAGAATTTTATCCTTTGGAAAATGATTTTAAAACTATTAAAATCGTGCTATTAAAATGCTACCTAAAGTTATAGTAGAAACAGCTATAACTTTAAGATTTGTAAGTAAAGTTATAGGTGAAATAGCTATAACTTTACCTTCCCAATATTCTTATCTTAAGATACCGTCATTAGATGAAGACCTATACTAGCTAATCTTCCTGGAGATCTTCAGTGATAGGATCTTCTATTTATCTTGACCAAAAGCCCTTCATCTTGAGCTTTGTTAAAGACTTGATCTAGCCTTTTGCTTGAGTGATCATCATACTTGAAACTTGTTACAGTTACTATGACGCTTTAAGAATAATCAATGTTATAGCTCAAGCTGCTATAACATTACTTGAATGATGCCCCACAAATCTTCAATGCTATAGCTAAGAATACTATAACATTACTTGTTAAACTTGTAAACCTAAGTTAATCTAACAAAGACTAAACAAACGATTACGAGCAAGAGTTTATATAAAATGAAGCACACACTTGTCATTATCAAAACTTAATCATATATCTATATGGTCCAACATCATCCCTATCGGTTTGGAAACTGGCATCCGTATAACCTCTTATACGTAATTCAGATTCTCCTCCAAACACTAAGAATGAATCTTTAGTCCTTCTCAAGTACTTTAGAATATTCTTGACGGCTATCCAGTGACTCTCACCTGGAGTTTTCTGAAAAAGACTCGTCATACTCAAAGCATACGAGACGTTAGGACGAGAACACATCATAGCATACATGATCGATCCAACAACGGAAGCATAGGGAATCGATTTCATGCGTTCATTATCCTTAAGATCAGTAGGACACTGTGACTTACTCAAAGTGATCCCACTGCCCATAGGTAAAAAACCTCTCTTGGAGTTTTTCATATTGAACCGGTCAATAATCTTATCGATATAGGCTTCTTGACTTAATGCTAATATCCTTTTGGATCTATCCCTATAGATCCGGATAACCAAGATGCGCTGAGCTTCTCCCAAATCTTTCATTTGGAAGTGATTTCCAAACCACTTCTTAACAGAAGCAAGCAAATCAACATCATTCCCAATAAGTAATATGTCGTCCACATAAAGAAGTAAGAAAACAACTTTACTCCCACTAAACTTCATGTATAAACATGGTTCCTCAACACTTCAAGAAAAACCATTCTGTTTAATAACATGATCAAAACAATGATTCCAACTCCTTGACGCTTGCTTAAGACCGTAAATGGATCTCTTAAGTTTTCATACTTTGTTAGGATTTTTAGGATCCACAAAACCCTCAGGTTGTGTCATGAACACTTCCTCTTCCATAAACCCATTCAGGAAAGTGGTTTTGACATCCATTTGCCATATCTCATAATCATGAAATGCAGCAATCGTTAACATTATCCGAACATATCTAAGCATAGCAACTGGTGCAAAAGTTTCATCATATTGTAAACCATGAACCTGGGTGAAACGTTTTGCAACCAATCTAGCTTTGTAGACATCTTTATGTCCATCCATGCCGATTTTAATCTTGAATATCCACTTACACTGAAGAGGTCGAACATATTTAGGTAAGTCAACCAAGTCCCACACCTGATTATCGTACATGGAATCCATTTCGGATTGCATGGCCTCGAGCCATAGCTTAGAGTCAGAACTCGTAATAGCTGCTTTATAGGTCTTGGGTTCATCACTTTCTAAAAGTAAAACCTCATAGTCACCATCTTTCTCGATAATACCAAGGTACACAACCCATCGGTTTACAGCCCACGGCCGAAACCCTAGGCCCGAGTCCATCTTAGATGAAAAACTCTCTACTTGGATTAGGGTTAGGTTAAATAGACTAGCAAACCCTAGGTAGCATGACGACCCATAAATTGTTTTACTAACCAATAGAGAAATGCAAGTTATCAATTATAACAACCCATAATTCATCTCTATTATATACACAAATGATTTCGAAATATGTTTAAAGAATTTTATCCTTTGAAAAATGATTTTAAAACTATTAAAATCGTGCTATTAAAATGCTACCTAAAGTTATAGTAGAAACAGCTATAACTTTAAGTTTTGTAAGTAAAGTTATAGGTGAAATAGCTATAACTTTACCTTCCCAATATTCTTATCTTAAGATACCGTCATTAGATGAAGACCTATACTAGCTAATCTTCCTGGAGATCTTCAGTGATAGGATCTTCTATTTATCTTGACCAAAAGCTCTTCATCTTGAGCTTTGTTAAAGACTTAATCTAGCCTTTTGTTTGAGTGATCATCATACTTGAAACTTGTTACAGTTACTATGACGCTTTAAGAATCTTCAATGTTATAGCTCAAGCTGCTATAACATTACTTGAATGATGCCCCACAAATCTTCAATGTTATAGCTAAGAATGCTATAACATTACTTGCTAAACTTGTAAACCTAAGTTAATCTAACAAAGACTAAACAGACGATTACGAGCAAGAGTTTATATAAAACGAAGCACACACTTGTCATTATCAAAAACTTAATCATATATCTATATGGTCCAACATCATCCCTATCGGTTTGGAAACTGGCATCCGTATAACCTCTTATACGTAATTCAGATTCTCCTCCAAAAACTAAGAATGAATCTTTAGTCCTTCTCAAGTACTTTAGAATATTCTTGACGCCTATCCAGTGACTCTCACCTGGAGTTTTCTGAAAACGACTCGTCATACTCAAAGCATACGAGACGTTAGGACGAGAACACATCATAGCATACATGATCGATCCAACAGCGGAAGCATAGGGAATCGATTTCATGCGTTCATTATCTTTAGGATCAGTAGGACACTGTGACTTACTCAAAGTGATCCCACTGCCCATAGGTAAAAAACCTCTCTTGGAGTTTTTCATATTGAACCGGTCAAGAATCTTATCGATATAGGCTTCTTGACTTAATGCTTATATCCTTTTGGATCTATCCCTATAGATCCGGATAACCAAGATGCGCTGAGCTTCTCCCAAATCTTTCATTTGGAAGTGATTTCCCAACCACTTCTTAACAGAAGCAAGCATATCAACATCATTCCCAATAAGTAATATGGCGTCCACATAAAGAAGTAAGAAAACAACTTTACTCCCACTAAACTTCATGTATAAACATGGTTCCTCAACACTTCGAGAAAAACCATTCTGTTTAATAACATTATCAAAACAATGATTCCAACTCCTTGACGCTTGCTTAAGACCATAAATGGATCTCTTAAGTTTTCATACTTTGTTAGGATTTTTAGGATCCACAAAACCCTCAGGTTGTGTCATGAACACTTCCTCTTCCAGAAACCCATTCAGGAAAGCGGTTTTGACATCCATTTGCCATATCTCATAATCATGAAATGCAGCAATCGCTAACATTATCCGAACAGATCTAAGCATAGCAACTGGTGTAAAAGTTTCATCATAGTGTAAACCATGAACCTGGGTGAAACTTTTTGCAACCAATCTAGCTTTGTAGACATCTTTATGTCCATCCATGCCGATTTTAATCTTGAATATCCACTTACACTGAAGAGGTCGAACATATTTAGGTAAGTCAACCAGGTCCCACACCTGATTATCGTCCATAGAATCCATTTCGGATTGCATGGCCTCGAGCCATAGCTTAGAGTCAGAACTCGTAATAGCTGCTTTATAGGTCTTGGGTTCATCACTTTCTAAAAGTAAAACCTCATAGTCACCATATTTCTCGATAATACCAAGGTATCTATCAGGCTGGCGACTAACCCTTTCTGACCTCCTAGGTTCAACAGGAACAATAGCCGATTCAGACGTAGAAGGAACATCTTCCTGCACTGTCACATCAGTTTGTGGCTCTTGAACTTCATCAAGTTCAAATTTTCTCCCACTCTGTCTCCTAGAAATAAACTCCTTTTCTAGAAAGACAGCTTCACGAGCAACAAACACTTTATTCTCGTTATTATTGTAGAAGTAATATGCACAAGTTTCCTTAGGGTAGCTTACAAAAATACATTTTTCACAACGAGGTGCAAGCTTATCGTCAGACTTGCTCTTGACATAAGCATCACAACCCCATACTTTCATGTATCGCAGATTTGGGACTTTTCCTTTCCATATCTCATATGGAGTTTTGTCAGTTGCTTTAGTGGGACTTTTATTAAGTGATTGTATAGCAGATAAAATGGCAAAACCCCAGAATGACTTAGGTAACTCTGTTTGACTCATCATCGATCGAACCATATCTAATAAAGTTCGATTCCTCCTTTCAGCCACACCATTTAATTGTGGTATGCCAGGAGGAGTTAACTGAGATACAATACCGCAGTTTTTAAGGTGATCTTTAAAGTCATTGCTTAAATATTCCCCACCACGATCTGATCGTAATGCTTTAATCTTCTTATTTAATTGGTTTTCTACTTCATTCTGAAACTCTTTGAACTTATCAAAAGCTTCACTTTTATACCTCAATAAGTAGATATACCCATATCTACTCATGTCATCGGTAAAAGTAATGAAATAGTCATAATTACCTCTAGCAGTGACTGTCATTGGACCACATACATCGGTATTTATTAAACCCAATAACTCACTAGCTCGAGATCCTTTTCCTAGAAAAGGTGAACGAGTCATCTTGCCAAGAAGACAAGATTCGCATGTACCAAATGATTCGAAATCAAAAAGTTTAATTACACCAGTCGACAGTAGTCTTTTAATGCGCTTCTCGTTGATATGTCCTAATCGACAATGCCATAAATAAGATTGATCGGGATCACCTGTTTTGAGTCTTTTATTATCTAAATGATAAACATCATTGCAGGTATCTAGAATATAAATTCCATTGATCGAAATAGCTTGGCTATATACAATCTCATTAAGGGAAAAAGTACAACACTTGTCTTTAATTACAAAAGAAAACCCTTCAGTGTCTAACACGGATACAGATATTATATTTCTAGATAGCGTTGGTAAAAAATAACAATTATTAAGATGCAACTGCATTGCTGAAGCTAAACTAAGTACAGAAGTTCCTACTGAGACGGCAGCTACTTTAGACCCGTTTCCCATTCGGAGATCGACATCACCCTTGTTTAGCTTTCTTATGCTTTTTAGGCCCTGCAAATGATTGCACAAGTGAGAACCATAACTAGTATCTAATACCCAAGTTGTATTTGAAGCATAATTTATGTCTATCATAAAAGATTCGGTTGAGAAATTACATGTCGGCTTCACAATGCCAGCTTTTATGTCATCCAGGTACTTTGTACAATTACGTCTCCAATGTCCCTTGTTATTACAATAATTACAAGTGTCTTTTAGAGGATTACCCTTTATAGGTTTAGGCTTGGTAGAGCAATTCATATTTGCTTTACCTTTGCCCTCCACCTGAACGGGCTTCTTACCCGCGTTCCTCTTAAACTGCTTCTTCCCCTTCACGTTAATCGCAAGCACATCTTTCCTCGTGCGCCCACTCAATCCCATGTCCTTCTCTGCTTACACAAGCAGAGAATGGAGCTCATGTAAACTCTTTCTAATGTTTGTCATATTGTAATTTACCCTAAATTGGGTAAATCCTTTGACGTGCGAGAGAGAGTGGAGCACTCGGTCCACCACAAGTTCGTCGGGGATTTTACATCCCAGCCCCTCTAAAGTTTCCACGTACTCAATAATTTTAAGTACGTGTGAACTTACAGGTTGACCATCTTTGAGGTTAGCCTCAAAGAAACGAACTTCGGTGTCATACTGGATTATCCTCGGGGCTTGAGAAAACATAGTAGAAAGCCTCGAGAATACTTCATGTTCATCGCGAAACTTGACAATTGCCTTTGTAAAGCAGGATCCATTGAAAAAATCAAAACATTTTTAATTGCAGCGGATTCCTTTTGATAATTTGAAAAAGCCTCCCTTATATCGGCAGTGGCCCTAGTACTAGGCGAAGGGGGAGAGGGAGCGACAAGGTAGCGTAATTTGCCATCACCTGCGGCAGCTAATCGAAGTTGTTCCTCCCAATCTTTAAAATTACTACCGTCGGCTTTTAATACATATTTGTCCATAAAAGAACGTAGCCATAAATCTCATTCTATGGTGACGGTTTCACTAGTAGAAGTCATCGTGATTACTACAAAGGAAATAAAGGAAAGATTAACATTTATCGTCTAGAAATATTTAACTTGTAAAACTATTTAACAAGTTCCCATTTATATAATGATTTCCCACTGAATTATATAAATGATTCCAAGATCCAATTTTATATAAACACGGGCACGGTGGACCGATTCAACCCATATTTATATAAATTTGGTGAGTCAACATTTTGACTGATTCTGCTACTAGAACTCTTGGTTGACGGATTTTCTTAAAATCTATCTTTTAGCCCCAGAAATAAATATGGGCACGGTGGACCCATTCAACCCATATTTATCCCGTTGAGTCCAACCAATTTTCACGAATAATAACCTTTATTACCCTACTTACCCAACGTAAAAAGAGTGTACCTCGGTGATCCTAACCTACCTCTAATGAAGAAGGGATTCATAGGTGCTATTATTTGGTAAGGCTTAATCTCAATTTTAAACAAATGTGAGAGATCTTATCAATTTAATTGTTTATCACCTTTAAGTGAACAATAATTAGTGAATGCTAGACGATTTGGCATGAATGCATATAATAATTAAAACAAACAAGTCCTAATATGGCCACCTAGTTAATCTAATTAACTAAAATTATTACACTTCGGAAACCAACTCTTTGGTCCCTTGAGTCTTCATAAAAGGGCATCCTTCTGTAGGATTTCGGAAAGCCTTTCCGAAAACACCGTCTTTAGATGCTTCATCTAATTACTAATAATTAAATTACATAAAAATACCCTATTATACAATTTGTAATAAAATTAAAATAAAACTATTAATTAATTACAAATTAGGCGATACGAAATCGCAATTAATTACAAAACAAGTCGATATTCCTTTACATTACGGGAAATACCAACTTCTACCTATGGCCATATTAGGAAAAATTACATAATTATAATGCTAAAAAAAACATTCATCCAAATGAATAATAAAATGCATTATGGAAAAAGACATGCCAAATCGTCTAACTTACCAACAACGATCATTTGAGCTTGCTTTGACGGAATTTTTACCAATAAAAATTCATAAACAATTCTTAAAATAATTTTAAGACTTAGTCATCATAATAATCTGTTATAATATCAAAATAATTATTCTCAACAATTATCTTGAATTTATATGGGAATTAAAACACAATTATGACAAAAATGATATAATAATTCACAATTATCATACAAAAATTCCATTCAATTTAAAAGTTTATGGAAAAATAAATTTCAAAGCCATGAACATTCTGGTCTGACACCAAAAAAGCCATGCAAGTGATTTTTTTTTAAAAAAATTTATTTAAAAACGATTTCACAATTTAATCGGTAAAGCGACAATTTTTACGATTTAATTCTAAATCAAACCATAAAAATTGAAATGACTCAAAATAAAATTTTGTACATTTTGAAACAATTTCCAGGAGCTAAAAATTTAAAAATTTCGAGCCCTAAAGTTAAATCAATATTTATTTGCAAAATAACCATTATTTACCAATTTTTATCAAATAAAAATTCAATAAACTACCTAAATTAATCACATTAATTTAAAATTTCTATTTTTCTCATAAATAGAACATTTATGTGGTTATTTCTAAATAAATATGCATAAAATTAACATGCAATCAATTTTAATTAACTCTTAATTAATTTTAATGCATTTTTACTCAATTTTATGCCATTTTAAGTTATAAAAAGTGGAAAAATTTTAAAAAAAATCAAATTTTCGTCCCATATCATCCTAAGACCAGATTATTTACATGCAAGACCATATTGTGTGATAAAAATAATTTTAGTAACATAATATCAATTTTATCAATTTATCTCATAAATTACTAAAATCGTCTTAAGACAACATGCATGTATTTAACAATGCTCTGATACCACTTGTAAGTTATTTAGACCATGTTAATATTCATCTTATGATATTAAAATTATAAATTAACTTTGTTTAGTCTAAATCTGCATGCATGCAAAAGAAAAGTATAAAAATGGTATTAAACCATCTTAAGACAAAAGTTCCTTACATTGGTATCAGGCAAAATTTGGGCGTTCTTGAGCTATGCAACTATGGATGATCCTCCAAGACAACAAACCACCAAAATAGATGGTCTCCAAAGGATACACCCAAGAATCAACCCAAAATCTACTAAATTACTAACTTGGTAAATTTAGTAGTAAACCTTGTTTATAATATATTTGATGTACTAATAAATATTATTACTATGATAATATTATTAGTTGATAATTATATGTGTTTTTAGATGAATAAGGTGAAGAAAATAAGAAGGAAAATTGGTCTTTCAAATGGTAAGAAGGCAACCGGTTTTGTAGTAGAAATGGACCAATTTTACTTCAAATCTTTCAACCTAAGAAATGAGGTGAATAGTGAGGTATTTATAGCAAAAATATGGGAACAATCCTTAGTGGAAAATCCACTACAAAGGACACTTGTATGTCCTCGAAAAACCGGTCCATATGGACTACTTTTGGTCCATTTCGATTTTCGACATTTGCCCCACAAATGCTTATAAGTCTTATATTTAATTATCTTACATAACTAAATATTAATTTAATTATTTAACACTTAAATAATATAAATTAACTACCAATAATTACTTAACTATTAAGTAATCATAAGACCATTTTATTAACATACAATGTGTCAATATTAACCCATTTAGCTAATTTTACAACCTCTTGTAAAATTTAATAGCTAATTGATTCCACCTCAAAACATATACACATATCGTATAAAATTACTTAATTAATAAGTTCTAATCATTTATTATTTAAATATCACATAATTAAATAATAAATCTCCTTGTCCCGAGTTCGTAACCCGTCATCAAATAATATATTTACGTGACTAATTAAGTCAAATAATACAAGGAATTAATTATCTCGTATCTCATACAAACAATTAATTTATTCTATTTGGGCGTCATCCTATAGGTGTGACCTAAAGGGATCAGCTGATCACCGCCGTCACACGACAGTAATGTCAAACTCTAGTCAGCCAATCATTACCGATTAACGATGACCAGCTGACAAATAAATAAATAAATCCCTGATATTCCTTTTACGAGATTTATTATGTAAACGCACTTATTGTGGAGGACACTAATCCAACAGAAAGACCACTCCTTAGATTTATCAGTTTTACCATCTCATGATGTTTCTTGTCGGGTTGTGACGGTAAAGGACCTGGTTGCCTCGAAGCTTGATTTGTAGCTAGTTGAGCCATTTGAGATTCAAATGACTTAATTGAGGCATCTTTCGCTTGGTCAATCTTCTGCAATTGGATGGTCAATGATTGCACCATCGACTTCAACTCAGCTATTTCACTTATGCCACTAGAAGAGGCACCTTGTTGCGGCGGTGGGAAAGATGGAGGCTTTTGAAAGCTTTGTTGAGCTTTGTGAGGTGGCACATAAGCTTGTTGCCGCGGTGGAGGTGTAGGATTTAAGACATTTTGACTAGTCCATCTCAAGTTAGGATGGACTTTAGCTTGGTTATTGTAATAGGAGCCTCCTTGCCTGTATTGTTGAAAGGCATACACCTGCTCCTTCTCAGCTAAACAATCCACGATAGTATGACCATCGTTACTACCACATCTCTCATATGAGACGGTTTCTTGTCTAGACAACAAGTGAACCGTCTGTTGATTCCCCATGGCCTGCAACTCAAACTTATCAAATCTGGCATTCATGGCTTCCAGCTGAGCCACTAGTGCACTATCAACAGTTGAAACCGTTCTAATACCACCTCTAGGATTCCCATATTCACCACAATGGGTGGCCATCACTTCAATAATTCCCCAGCCCGTGTCATCATCAATGTTCTTTTGAAATCGACTGTTGGCTGCAGCATCCAAAATGGCGCGGTGGTCATCATACAACCCATTATAGAACTGGTTGCACAAAAACCACTGGTTGAAACCGTGATGAGGGACGGACCGAACCAGCTTTTTAAACCGACCCCACGCTTTGTACAAGTTCTCATCCGGAGTTTGTTTAAAACTCGTAATCTTCCCTCTCAATGCATTGGTTCTTTGTGAAGGAAAGTACCTTTTGTAGAAAGCGAGAGCCAAGGTCTCCCAATTTGTAATTCCAGCTGCAACTATATCCAGATCAGTTAACCATTCTCGGGCTCCATCAGTCAGAGAAAAAGAAAAAAGAACTTCCTTTATCTTATCTTGAGTCACTCCCTTAGTAGCGGGAATGGTAGAACAGTAATCAGTAAGACTTCCATATGCTTTCTCGGGTCTTCGCCAGCTACTCCACGATACAGGTTCCTCTCAACCAGATTAATGTAAGACGGCCGAATATCAAATGTATTCCCATCTTCCGTTGCAAGATTGAAACCTTTAGGAATGGAAGCAGCTGTTGGCTCAGAATGACTCGCAATATTAGGCATTTTCACAGATTCAGCAACTGTTGCAGAAATAGAAGTGTCTTCCTCTAAAGACCGGTCTTCTGCAAATGTAAAGTGTTCAAGATCAGGTTCAATAGTACTCAAGGCTTCCTCATGACGATTCTTTCTCAACAAGTTCTGTTTACGGCGAAAAGTCCGCTCCGGTTCAGGATCAGCTGGTACTAATTCTGACTTGTTAGACCTGGGCATAAACAAAATTAAGAAAGAAAAATAATAAGAACTGTCTCAAGGAATTAGAAATCCCTTGAGACTTAAACAGACGAAAATAGATAAGCAAATAGGCTAATTGCCTCCCCGGCAACGACGCCAAAATTTGACACGGTTGTCGCAGCCTTATAAAAAATAAACCAATCGGCTCAACTAATATAGTAGAGGTAAGTCGGGTATCGTACTCCACAGGGAGGCTATTATATCTACTTGTTATCCTAATCCGTCACGGTAACAATTGGGGTGTTTTGAATTTGCTTTCTAACTACTAAATGAAATTAAGGCAGAGAGAAAAGGAACAATAAAGACAGTAAAGAGAAATAAGGGATGTGATCGAATAAGCAGAGAAATGCTAGGAAGTCGGTTTATCATGGGAATTAGCCAATTCTGTCATAATGAGATCAGTCGGTCTGATGTGAGAAGGGTAAAAGAAAGGTTCTCTCGGTCCGTTATCTGCCCTAAAATACTACTAACTTAGCTCTCGCCCTCATTAGTGTAGTCTACTGTTCCAAACAGGTCTGTTCATTCCAATCTCTCCATCTAGTTCTGAATTTAATCGGATTAACTATTTTAGAAGCGTGCACTCAACTAAATGATTACAATTAAATTGCTATAAAACAGTTCTCACAAACAAAATCATCTAACCTAATTATAACATCATTGTTTCACTACCATGACTCCCCTAATCCTAACATAAAAGGATTTAGCTACTCATGGCGATGAATAACAAAATAATAAGAATAAATGAATTAAAGAAAGACATGATATAAGGTAGATGATTAAAAGAGAGAATTTGCATAAACTAATGATAACACTAATAAAATCAGAAATTAAGAACAAGGGATTAAATATGCAAAAGAGAATTAAGACTTGAATAAAAGAGAAAGAAAATTACAAAGTATTATGATCCGGAAATAGAGAACAAGCAACGTCGAACAAGAGAGGAAAGTCTACTGAGTAATTAGGAGTTTCTGAGATTATTGAAAGATTAAAAGATGATTAAACCTAATGACGTCTTCTCTTTTTATAGAGAAGATATTTTATTAACCTAAAACGAAACTTAAGAATTTAAATCCTACGACTAAAGACAGACGTTCTCGATCGAGTACGATAGAACCTCTCGATCGAGTAACTTCCCAGCAGAATCCCTCGATCGAACAGTTAACATCTTCGATCGAGTAACCTCAAAATACCACCTCTCGATCGAGTACAACAGGGACTCGATCGAGCACTGTTGACCACCATATTCACTCGTTCGAACAGAAAAGGCTTTGATCGACTACATAGCCACTGAACCAGCTCATTTCTTCGTTGGTTAGCTTCCGAGACTCCTTCACGCTTCCCGAGGCAAAGGCAATTCCGCTTCAATTTTTCCATCTCCATAAATGCATGCTAAGGGGACTGAAAAAGGCATGATTCCGCTACTTTTGGGTCCGTTCCTGCAAATAAAGCAAACCAAACCAAAGTAGCCTTTTCGGGGCATTTCGCACTATAAAACTACGATAACTACATACAAATGCGTGCATAAGAGGCCAAAAAGGACTATATAAAATGCACGTATCAATAGTTATTAAGTAATTATGTAGGATCAGATGGCGTTATAAGATGGATACTTGGTGGTTTCGAGTGGCTTATGTAGTATACTAAAAGGTAGGTTAATCCTACTCGGTTTCAGTAAGTATAAATGGTTGCATGTGTCATTATTGTATTGTTATTGCATTATAATACAATTTTGTGGATTATGAGTGTTGGCTTCATAATGTTGTTGGGTGTTCTTTGTGAAATGGTATTAAGTAGTAGTGTTGGTCTCATATGAACATTGTAATTGCAAGATAACATGATAGTTGGCATTCGTTGTTAGACTCATAATACGCGGAGGTTGCATCTTGGCATGATAATGGTAAGGCGACTTGAAGAGTCGGTATGGTTATGAGTACATGTATTTGGGTCATGTTGGTGAATCATGTTTATGTGAAAGAGTTACACTTTATATTCATTGTGATGCATATTGTGATATATGTGGTTGTTAGTAGAATTGTGGTGGTGATACTTGGTTGATTGAGGAGTTGTAAGGCGGTTGGGAGACCGTCTTTCGCTTGAGTCGCCTCTTAGAGCTGCCCACTTCAAGAGGGATGTGCAAATTAATGACTTGAGTACGGGGGGACTCGTATGGTTGAGGCACGACGTTTGGCAGGGGATCCGGTTGGCTTCCGTACCCCGTAACACGGGTGTATCCCGAGTGCTTATTTGTGTGGTGTGGTGTCGTGGGCGTGTCCCTGGCACCGGTGTGGTTGTGGGTACGGCTGGGCGTGGCCCGGTACCTGTGTGGTGTTGTGTAGTTATGAGTTGTGCATTTCATTGACATATTGCATACTTACATATTATATCGTGTTCTATGTTTATTTATTGAAACTGACGTGTTTGGGTTGTGTGTAAATTGTCACCTATTTCCGGGGTGGCCTGTATCGATCCGTATGATATTTTCGATCATATGGGGAGCAGGTTGAGTACAGGTTGATTTGGTGTCATGTGAGAGACGGGACGCGCTTTGGACTTGGAGTCGAGCTACCTAGTTAGATAACTTAGAGAGTAGTCAAGTTGTATATGTTATAGTTTACATTTATTAATCATTTAATCATTTTTAAATCATTAAACTTGTTATTTATTTAAGTTGTTCTTTAATTGGAGTTTTGAAACACTGCCTCGTGAAACCGAGATGGTAACATCCTTTCATTACCTTGGCCGGGTAAGAAGGGGGTGTTACAAAGTGGTATCAGGGCGACGATTTTGGAAGCTAAATCAATGAAACATAATGAACCTAGGTGTGTCAAATAAAATGAACCCGACATGATTACAATAAGAGGTCGGTTTTGGATGAGTAGGCGCCCTCATATCAAAACTAGTGCTTATTGTCTTGGTTGGTTACTACGTGGGTGGTTATAAAAATGGGTAAACGTTATGTGAGATATGATGTGAATGCATATATACTATGATTAGTTGTTGAATTCTTATATGATATGGTCATTCATGTGGTATGTGATATTGTATGGAAGTTGGATGAAAGCAATGATACATATGAAACTATTTTGAGAGTGGTTATTACGTGTTGGTGGTTGAGGGGCATTAGCTCCGTCCTCTTGCATTTTAATACCGCATATATGTTTGGATTTCACTAGTACTATAGTTAGAATGTGATTTGTAATTGTGGTTAGTAGAGTAGCCGCTAGCATAAGAGTAGTATTTCTTAGTCGGAAATTGCAAATCAGGGAGAGGCACCCAACCGAGTGCAAGCTAGTACTAGGCCGAGTACCAGTCACTCAACCAAGTGAACCCTAGCACTCGACCGAGTGGACCATTTTCCAGAAACCTGGAAAATTTCTGGAAGTGGGTCACTCAACCGAGTGGAGAAGGATACTCGACCGAGTGGACAGCCACTCGACCGAGTGGACTCAGCACTCGAAGGAGTGCCATTTTCTGGGCTTTAAGTTTCGCGAGAGTTGTATTATTAACCTACCTTATCTTAACTCTTTCATTTTCTTTATCACTTCTCGTGACAAAAATACAAAAACCTCTTTAAAATTTTTTCCAAAACTCCATCGTTGTTTTTTGTTGCTTGGATTCCAGTTTTCTACTCCACTTTACTCCCTTAACTTTGTTAATTTAACCATGTAAGTGATGTTCTCTTTTCTCATATTTTTCCCAATTTAATTTTGTTTAGATCCATCCTATTTCCTTCAAGTTTTGTCAATTATTTGCATGTTTTGTTTAATTCATGTTAGTAATTCACTTTCCCCATCATTGTTTTCGTCGAACATCAAATTCTTATGTTGAATTTTGCATCAAAATTTTATGAACTCGAAAATGTGTGTTCTTGAGTCAATGATTTGATTTTGTGTTTGATACTTGGTTTAAATGATCAACAAAGGGCTAACGTTTGTTGTTAGTGGTAGATCTTGTCTTGCATGTGAAAATTTTGTTTTAAAACTCCGTCTAAGAATTTTGAATTATAGGGTGTTCATGCCCAAATTTTGGATTTCTCATGTGTAAAAACTTGGTTTAATTGTGTTATAAGACCATCTTATTTATTAGCAAAGCTATGTATTGTCTTAAAACGGGAATTATGTCTTAAAAGTTTGGAACAATTTTTGAGATTTCATGTGTAGATCACTAAATTTTGGTTTTTGTATTTGAAACATGGCTTAATTGTCTCATAGTGCCTCAACCTTTGTTAATGATGCTATGTGTGTAAAATTATAGTGTGGATGCTCAAAAGTTTGATTTTTTGCTTAATACCTGGTTTAATTGTCCCATAAGACTACAGTTTTGTTGATAATGCATTGTATTGTCTAAATTGAAAATTTTATCATAAATTTTCTCCGAATTGTTTTTAGATACCCAACATTCATGCTAAAGTTTTGATTTCATGTTTCATTATTGGTTTAATCCTGTGAAAAGCCTTGGTGTTCACTAAACTTGTTGTGTATTGTCCTGAATTAGAGTCCTTATGTTGTGTAATTTCACTTAAGTTCATCTTTCCATATGTGCCTTGAAGGTTATGGACGCGAGACATGTGTTTTATTAGGGTTGATGTGAGCTTATTCTTTTGATGTGGATTTGAGTCGTGTAAGTATGTGTATGAGAATGCTATTGGTTTTAACTCTAAATGATTGTTGGTAATTGAACTGGGCTTGATTAGGTAGTGATGTAAGTGTTATGTATAGTAGAGTTTTGAGATAAAAGAAGTAATGTTTCGTGGTCTAGGAACGTTGGTACATTAGAGGGTTAAAATGAAGGGTTGTAATGTAGTATGGCAGATAGTCTATGTTTAATAGTTGGAAGTACTAGGAAAAGACTTAGCTTATACCAAGTCTTTATTTGAGTGAATTAGTTGTACGAAACAACCTATGGATGGTGAGTGACAATTTTAAGTGATAAGAAGTAGTAGATCGGACGGTCAGAGGTATCTAGCAAAAAGGTATAGTAATGTTTGGTGGCGAAACTACTTGAGAGTAATTATATACGTGTAATAGAAAAAACTATGGTTACATTGTCGTACTGACGTCGGTTTTCGGGGTGTGTTATTTTGTGAGATTGAGAGTGTGATATGCACTGCATAGGTTCAATTATGTTGTTAAAGTACTTTGATCACTTGTATTATATGGTATAAGCGTTTGATTTAAGTATGTATGTACAAGTGTGGAAGTAGTTATGTGAGGCACTGACCCTATGAATGGTAGCATAGATATTGCTTGCAAAGTTGTCTTCTAATTATTCAGTAAAACATCTGTTATGCATTGTGATCTCGTTGTAGTGTTTGCTTCAGCTGTGATATTGTGAAACGAATTTTGAAATATCATGTTTATGTCGATCGTATAACTTGGATATTTATTTTAATTATGTTATAATGATGGACATAAGGCCAAGATATTGATTTTGATTCGTTTAATAGACGTTGTGTTAGTCACCATTGGGATTTATTTACGTTTGTGTAATAGTATAGGCAGGGTTAGAACGATTTTTGGGAACAATCCAGTTCTGCTAGGTGATACTCGACCGAGTGCTCCGTTCACTCGACCGAGTGACGTCTGCTCGGCCGAGTGGCCACCCCACTCGACTGAGTGGCCTGCTATGCCCCTTGTTTTGTTAATATTCGACCAAATATTGGGTGTATGCCCTTATTTTGCGGTATATGCTAGCTGACTTATGCTTAGATGAGCATGATAGCCTATAGGGGTGATATTCTCGTGAGTTGTTTACGTTTGGTCATATTATGTGACATTTTGCTATTTCAAGGTGCAATTAAATGAAAATTGGTAATTGACATGAGTAATTTGATGATAAAGACAATATGATAATGTTGTGGGGTGCATGATTAATTGTCGTGATTTTATTTTGTAAAAGCAAGGTAATAATGATATTCGTTTTAATTGAGGTTTACCAAATGTGTCATATTGTGGTCATTTGCATGATTGAGTATGGTAATCTTCCTTGTAACAAAAGTGTCGATGGTGGATGGAAACGGGTATAAAAACACATGTGTGATCATGTGGGGGATTTTATGCGGTACATGCGTGACTTGGTGTATGCGGAAAATGAAAGTGATTGAACATGATGAGTCAGATCACGAGTAGTTTCGACATTTCTTAATTGTTTCATGGAGTCCATATATTTTGTGATTTGATATACATTTATGTGTCATATGCATGCGTAATAATGTTTGAGTCATGTTGCGTGGTAGATATGTATATATGTGTCTGTATATATATATATATATATATATATATATATATATATATATACTTATGAAATCAGAATGTCAAACCTCAGATTTGACTTCGTACTTTGACCTTCGAGAGACTCATAGACTAAGACTTATATTAACGACATTATGAACATACAAGATTTGACCATAAACTTGGGTAGTAGAGAAGCGATTGGTAAACCTGGGAAGTGGTGGCTTGTGACATTAGATGATGAGTCATGCGAGAGTAATTTATGAGTATTGAGCGTTGAACTTCGGGACGAAGTTCTCTTTTAGAAGGAGTGAATGTAACAATTGGGAATTGAAATAAGGAAAACAAGCGTGGTATGTATATGAGTAGCATATGAATAAGCATATGAGTATAAGAGAGGGTATACGATAAAGTAAAACATGTGAGCTTGGTGAGAGAGATGAGAATCATATTGGCATAACGAAGGTGATGATATCAGTAAGAACCTCGAGAGAGAGCATGGGAATCAGTGATGAGGCTTCAGGGAGTAATCGGAAAGGAGAGAGAGTGAGGTGAATTTCGGGGATAAAGTTATTTTTTAAGGGGTGAAGATTGTAATACCCATAGTTTATAAGACCTATACTCGGTCGAGTAAACCGGGTACTCGGCCGAGTAGAGCTCACTCGACCGAGTGAGGGACCAAGTGAGACCTGTAACTTTGTGAAACATTCTGATGTTGAGTCACTCGACCGAGTGGCGGTTCACTCGACCGAGTGGAGCTTCACTCGACCGAGTGAACTAGGAACTCGACCGAGTGCCCTGTCGCTGTCCAACTTTTGTACAAGATTCTGGTAAGTGGCTTATCACTTTTTAATCCTTATTTTTCAGATTTCCTCCCCTAAAAACACCCCCACCTTATCCCTTCTACTCTGTAGAAATATCTTTAAACATCACAAACACTATCCACAAAGATCTAGCTCTCTCATTTGAAGATTTGTCTTCCATTTCTTGTTCTTGCTCATTTGTTAGCATTTGTAAGTTTATCCTTAACCTTTCTCCCTTATTCTTATTTAGTGAACCTTAATTTCTCTAATAGGTTGTCTTATAATTAATTAGGGTTTTGACTAATTAAGTGGGGGTAATTAAGGGGTTAATGTTGGGGCTGGTGTCCTCTACAGTTAGTGCAATAACATTTAAATCTCTAAACGGATCAAAGGGCATACTTTTGTATTATTATCAGTTGGTCCACGTTTATCAATAACGGTTGGCTTGCTAGATAAGTTTGACGTTATTGTCATACAGATGACGGTGATCAACTGGCCCCTAAAAGTCACACCTATAGGATACGTTTGAGAGATGTGACGGTATGAAAATACAGTCATATTGATGGCTAATTTGACTAAGCAGTTAGTCGGAGTTATTGACTAATAATTAGTCAAACGCGATGTTGAGATAATTATCTAATACGGATTAAATAATAATGGCTAAGACGAATTAAGCGGTTAATTCGTAAATTAAATATAAACGATTATATTTAATTGATGTATATTGAATTAATTATACAATATTGTCTTTGTCGGACATGTATTAATATTTTAACTAATTCGTGTTATTAGTCGATGTTTTAATAACCGATAACCGATGACGATTTATAATAAAACCCGTCATATACATTTAGCATTTTCGAGACGGACCACGAGTTAAAATAAAGAGGAAATAAAAGCCCATTTCCCCCCATGGCTCACGGTTTGGCCGAATGAGGAACAAAAGGAGAGCTCCTCTCATTTTGTAACCTAATCATTCATTTTGCAAAACATTAGGGTTTTGAGAGCAATTTTCCTCTGAAAATCCTAGATCTCACATCAAGAAAATTCACAAAAGTTCTCTCAATATTGCAAGGCAATTAGAGAGCATTTCTAGCACAAGGGGCATAGTCTCAGACGGTCTTGGGTGCAACGATTAGGAGGAAATCTACGTTGGTTTCTATCTTAGGCCGCATTTCAAAGGACCCGAGGTTAATTCTTATGCTTTATCGTTTCTCTCTTGTATTTTTGTTTTATGACAATAATCACATGTTAAATTTTGCGTTATAGTCCTAAATTTTAAGGGTTTTATACGGATATTACCCTACAAGTGGTATCAGAGCGAGGCCACGTAAATTTTTCCTTGTGATTTTCGTAAAACGATTTTGAAACGATGATTTTTGCTTTGAAAAACCGTTCGGCCGTACTGTTTAATTAACGGCCTGTTTTGTTTTTTTTAGCATTGGAAACCGTGTCATGTATACACGGTTGTTGTTGTTTTGTTTCTTTGAAAACCGTGACAAATGTTTTTCGTCTGATCAGACGATGTTTTGTTTTCAATCGTTCTTTGCATATTGTTATTTTAAACGATTATCATAGCAATATGTTTATGTATCATCAATTGTAAATTCATTTCTATACGGATTAGGTGAAATTGCAATTGGTTTTTATCAAATCGATATTGTTTTGGTTTGTTGATGCTCACGTTTTTTGAGCCGCTAAAAAAATTTTTTTTTGCCTTTTCTTGCTCTCGGCAATTAGCTGAAAAAAAAAAAAAAAAAAAAATTTGTGTACTGTTCACGGTCAGGCCGTGAAAGAAAGAAAAAAAAAATTTCGTGTTTTATTTTTTTTCTCGGCCAATATGTGCATAATACGGATTTTGTGCACTCGCTTGATAAGTAAAACGGTTCACTCACGTAACATTTAGTTATTTTAAAGCGATTTAAAGTAACGGATTATCATGGATTAAAATTAAGTTGATTAAAGCGGTTTTGTCACATAATTTTAATCATTAAAGGTGGTTTGGATAAATTTAACATAATTACGGAATTATGTCACGAATAAATTTTATTTTAGTTGATGCATTTTATTTATCGTTTTTTGAATGCCTTGAATGTTTTATTACGTATTTAATTTTTACAAACAGTTGTAACTTAGTGTGGCCTTAGTAGAACGTGTTACCGTAATGATGGAACACGGTCTTGGTTGTATTTTGAGATCTTGTATCTCCGTTTTGGTTTTTTCCTTGTAATTACAGTTTTTATTTAGAATGTAAATAGGTTTATATTTTGTAAATTTTAATTGTAATTTTGAGAAGACCAAAGATGGAGACCGGATGCTCACTCCCACTGCATGGAAAAAGATGGAACATCAAGACAAGCTTCTCGGGTCCAACGGTGGATTCCAAAGTTGTATTATGTTCTTTTTACTAGGATAGGCCACACTAGGAATTTTTATTTACGTTTTGCATTCTTTTATTTATTTTATCGTAACGATAGATTGCATCATATTCCGCCTAAAACCAAACCACCTAATTATTGCATGAAAACTGACTCATATAGAGGTCACGCGTTAGTTTTCTATGGCATTCATATGTCACACGATCATTTTAAGCCATCACCTAAATTAATTCATTCACGCAGTTGCTAGTTTTTCGTTCACTTAAAATGAATTAAAACTAAGTTGATGGGATCTTCCTCGTATAACCAAAAATTGAGAATAGTCTTTATAGGTCAAACTCCAATGAATCCCTTCTTCGTCGGTAGGCATAATATGACCCCTTCTACGTCGGGTAAGTTGGAACTGATTGACCTATTTTATCTCAACACTATGGTCACTCGTACGATCCTGTGATTATGGTGGACTATAGATAGGATTTACGGAAATCTATCGACCAGGAGTTCTTACGGAAGAACTAGCTAAACAGTTGGCTTATCAATTTACGGAAATTGAGTCTTGGGATCACTTGAATTATTCTTGAGGGAGATCAATCATGCAAGTGCAATGAGTCTACACGATTAAAATGAATTTTAAATAGACTTAAATCACCTCGATGAGTTGCTTATTTCGTTTTTGTTTTCCTTTCTTTTTCAGTGTAGATCACGATCACTTAAACTACTAATAACAAAATGCCTGGCCGTGCTGACGACCCAATGCCAAGTGCCACATTGGACCGTGAGTCCTGGCTTCGGATCTTCATGAATCAGATGAATCGGTCAACTCGATCAAGAATGATGGATCAAACTTCGCGGGACCGGGAGGCGGCATTACGGAATCTTTGCCGCACCGACGGAAGCTCAAATTTCTGACAGAGCCCATCCCATCAAACCCAGGTCCCACGGCTGGAGCTAACGAGATCGCCAAGTATAACGATTTTGTCATGGAAGCGGGTGCGATTAAAAACGTACTCATTTTTGCAATGGAATCCAATATGCAGAAACGCTTCATAGCCCAAGGTGCAAACAAGATTTTCACCACGCTCACCAAGGAATTCTCGAAAGCACCGAGAATCGTGACCTATGAGCATACCACTCGCTTCTTTGATGCGAGACTCCAGAAGGGCCAACCGGTTAGCCCACACATTCTCAGCATGATTGAGAATGTCGAGAGACTGGAGGCGCTTGATTGTAAAATCAGCGAGAACATCGTGATTGACCGCATGCTTCATTCACTCCACGATGGTTTTGCGCTCTTTAGAGCGAATTACTATATGAATGATTTGAAGAAAAGTCCTTATGAACTACACTCCCTTCTCGTACAGACCGAGAAGGACATGAAGTTCAGTGGGAGCTTGAAACAGGATGTTCTCGTTGTGTCAAACAAGGGCAAGGGTAAGGGCAAAGCTCAGGTAGACCTAGCGGTAGGTAAACCGAAGTTTAAGAAGTCGGGATCAGGTAAGAGTGGGCCTGGTGAGGCAAGCAACTCATCAGGCGCGACAAAGAGCAAAACCGAAAACATGGAATGCCATCACTGCCACAAGACTGGGCATTGGAGGCGTACATGTCCTGTTTACCATGTGTAGACACCTCATTTCTGCACCTCCCGCAAACCACCCGGTGATGATTGGGCCGCATGTTTGGTACGCGGAACGATTTGTGACAGTTCGTAAGTTTATCGTCAAGTGATCGCTCAAATACTTGTGTCTACCTCTTAATTGTCATCTACGTGCCGATACGGTCGTTTTGGCAGTAATTAGAGTACATTTGGAGTCCGGGTCAAAAATCGTCTTCATTTCCTAAAACCGTCAAATCCCGAGTCAAAGCAATGTGCTTGTCTACCTAAGGTTAGGATATCACAAAATGTTGAGATTATATCTCATTTTGAGTCCCATGTCACTTCATTAGGCTAAACTTAAAGTTTACATTACAAAATGTGCATTTCATTTAGTTAAATTGACAACTCGAGCTTTAGGCCCAATTTATGAGGTCATAACGAATTTTTTGGGTCAGGCCTATTTCACAGAAAGTTCTAGATCTTTCTCTTAGCTATCCAATGCCACCGAAATCACCTTAATCCGAGTCTTGTAGAGAACGTTATGCCTAAAATACGACAGGCTGTCAAACGCGCTTTCTTGCGCAGGAGGAACCCGCTGAGGAAAGGACGCAGCAAGTGCTGCGCCTCTTCCAAGGGACGCAGCTCTGCTGCGCCTTTTCCCAGGGCTTTCTTTTTGTCCAAGTTTCCGTGTTTTAACCTAAGTCGGTTGTTTCCGGATCTTTCCTTCCGTATCCTAGTCTTACCATAATTCCGTCGTGTGATTAGTATAAATAGGAGCCTTCGCTCCTCATATTTCTCACGCGAGTGTCCGCCCTTCTCTTCTCCCTTTGCATTCTAGACTTTGTTCTTACTTTTTGGCGTCTACGTGCTTGAACTTTCGACCACGTAAGCTCGGATCCTTCTGAGTACCAGCCTCCCCGTTGCATGACCGACCAATTTGACCAACTACACATCAACCAACTTAATTAATTAATCGTTTTCCTCTTACGAGGGCATCTTTCTTTACATTCGCGTCGAGCATCACTAATCGATATCTTAGTCCTTCTCGTTTCGTCAACATGTAAGTCTGAGGGTGTAAATCTCTCTTTTATTTATTGTATTTATTTATTGTATCATCAATTGTAAGGTTTATGTCGAAAATACCATTAAAACCGATTTCTAAAACCATGCTTTAAAACCTCTTTTTACGGATTTCCGAGATAGATAACCGTCGAGAAAGGACGCAGAATCGCTGCGCCTCTTGAAGGAGCGCAGTTCTGCTGCGCCTCTTCGTGAGGGCCGCCGCAGCCTTCGCTTCCTTTCTTCTTCGTTAGATCCTCTCATTATTCGTCAAAGTTCTTTATTTGTTTTCGTTTGTTCGTTAATTCTTCATCATGATAGCATATAATTCACATGTATATTTATTATTCATCATTAATATGTTTTAATCATCACAAATCCGACTTAAATCCCAAATAATCCAATATTTGCGGGTTTTCGTCATTAAATTCAATTCCGGGTTATAGAGATTCAATTCATCAATATTGGGTTTCTGGAATTCGTCTTTGATATAGTTTTCATCTGTTATTTGTCGTATTCATCATATATTCGTCATTAATCCATCATGTTTAGTCCAATTAATTTGTTTGGTTTGTTAATATTTTTCACTCCTGTAATTAATCCATCTTATGTTAATTCGTAATTCCGTCTCATCCATGTTTATTGTTTTTATGACCCATTCATATGTTAAATAACCTACTAATCACTCTCATCCGAGTAAATAATTTAATCAATCGTTAAATTAACCAACGAATATTAACAACTTGCAATTCCGGCTTCACAGCTAGAACTGAGCCAAGGAACAGACGCAGCAACTGCTGCGCCTCTTCCAAGGGACGCAGCTCTGCTGCGCCTGTTCCTGGTTGATTTCTGTCCCTGAACTCCGTTGTTGCTTTGACTTAGTTATTTAGCTTACGTATAATTGACTATTAATCGTATTATCACCTTCTGTTTTGTCGTAATCCGTTCTCTTTTATTCTTTTTCTCAAATTATCCGTTTTAAAGGTATTTTCGACATAAATCGCCTAATCCAATGTAATTATTGTAATTTTCATTGTTGTAATTTATAATTATTGTATTTCTTTTATTGTTTGTATGTTTTCACATGTAATTGAGTATTACATCCTACTTCGACCCAATTGTATGATAATTAATTGTCCACCGACTTAGTTAAATCTTCACATGCTAGGATTAAAACTTGGATGTTGCATTGCATGCATATACCCGACGATATATCGAGTATAGACGATTTCCCTAATCATTAGTAGAGGCCGCTATCGAGGCGGGCGGGATTAGGTGTTCGATCAAAAGAGGTTCCTAATACGTACCCTCACCCCTTACTCCAGATCTCTGTGAACATCCGTGTTCATTGGCATCCACGAGAGTCATTCTAGACATAGAATGCTAAGGGTAACGATTGCTTACTGTTCATGTCTTTACTTTGTGTCTTGACATGACGCGAGGTATTCGAACGGTTCCAATTTCCCATAAAAATTGGTGGCGACTCCATACAAAAATGCAAACGCTTGTTTCTCTTTTCCTCCCAAGCGCCCCCGTGGGCCCCCGCTGTCCACAGTTTGGCGACTCATTGGGATAATACACTTACGTGTAGCAAGGGTGAAACTTGAACAAGGTTAGGGAATAGTTTGTACAAGACAATTGTCGGTTTTCATAACTCGGTCTTCCTAGACTGTTTTATTCGGCCTTCCTAGGCCCAACCCAACCCATTCGACCAATCGTCCCGTCTAAACGGTCATAATTCTTATTTGGGCCTAAGGATGGATAGCGATTGATGTCATCCATACCATGGTACTTACTCTTGTTTGTATCAAGGACTTTCACTACTTGAGGAAATGGACTAGGAATCGGCCTTACTCTTGTTTGGTACGAGCCTCTCCACAGACCCCGGGTTTGATTGTTCGGTACGGCAACCCACCCTTTAAACCAAAACCCTTTTAAATGCACTCAGCATCCCGTTATAATGCTTGTATGTTTGTACCATATGTGATCATCGCTTTCTAAACAAAACCATGGCGAAATTTGTAAAAGTCAAAACCTCTTTTAAAATGTAAATTTTCGAAAAAGGCCAAATTTAGCGCAAAACCAGTCTAAACTCTGTCCATATGTCGAGTCAAACTTCGGGCCTAAAACCCATTTCAAAACTAAAAACAAAACAAAAAAACAAAAAAAAAGGTCCGAAATAAAAAATCGAAAAAGAAAAAAAAAACAAAAAACGTTTTATTCAAAATATTTTCAAACATGTAAATATGTAATTCAATTGGGCTAAGCTAGAGTCAAAATTCAAACCGACTATGTCCTAGTCGGAACTCTGTCGAGTCATAAACTCATCTTCCTTTACATTTTGGGTCTTTTCAAATTCAAGTCAAGTCCTAAGGCGTCACGCCGTCATTTTGGACTCCTTACCCTAATTCAGTTAGGATCTAATCATTTTCGACACATCGAGTCACACGTTTTGAGGCTTAACACACGAGTCTCAATGGGCCTCGTATTTGAGTCTAAACTACAAATAGTCTTCTTAACACCTATAAGCAAACCTCGAGTCCAGAATCAACATGTGTCCTCAATAAAGTCAATCATATTAGGGTCACTCCGTCAGAGTCAACACTCGAGTCTAAAGTCAAAGTCAAACACCGTGAGTCCAAACACGAGAAGTCACTCACGACATTTCCTGGATTCACAACTCAAGAGTCTAGCCATCTCGTCTCGTCGTGTATCCTTTGTTTGTTGCCTTAGTATGCGTGATCCCATGTCAAATCAAGTTATAATGCGCATCATTTTCTTCCGGTAGGAATTCTGCAACTTCCAATGAAAGTGTTCAAGAACGTTTATCTGTCGAAGTCGAGGGACTAAGTGTTGCAGTCATTAAGCTTCAGGCCACCGTTGAAGACTTGAGAACTCGTGTCACCAATATGGAAGACAAGATAGACATGATGAAACCTTTACCATCCTCTCATACCCCAAGGCCAGGTTATAGCTTCAACACAACTCACCCATCTAAGAAGGGCAATGAAGACAAGGGGGTTAACCTCTTGGAAACTCCACCCAGAAGGCCGGGACGAGCTCATAAGGAATTCCTTGACCTCGGAATCACATATGAAGTAGCTCTACAAAGACTAGTTTCCCAAGGGAAACTTCATCCAATTGGTCCAACCCCGGACCCTGAAAAGATACTGCCTAGATGGAAGGGCAATTCATATTGTCAGTACCATCGAGGTAGGGGACACGATACAGAGGAATGCTTTTGTTTGAAGCACATTATTCAAGATATGATCGAGGATGGCAAGCTTCCAATGCCACCATTTGTGGAGCAATTCGATGGGACCGACCCTCTTGGGTCTAACAACACTAAATACGATGAAGGATCGTTCCTAGACTTTTCTCATCTTCTCGATCCTCGTGATGACAAAGAAATCAAAGCGCCGAAGGAGGACGATGTCCAAAGTGGAATGCTCATGCTTTCCAAGATAGAGGGAGCCATTGATACTCTAAACTCTCGGCTTTCCCACATGGGGAATCAATTTACTGAAATGGATAAGAAGCTTAAGACCCAGTCTTTCAAGATGAAGAATGTCCAGACAAACCCTCAACCTCATGGTCTCGAGGAGAAAGCAAAAAGTGAGCGATCTATTCCTAGTTCCTCTCATCCAGGAGTCAAAACCAAAGGCAACCTCATGGAGCCTTCCTCAAAGGAATTAAACAACTCTCCCAGGTCATTTACAAATCTAGGAATACCTTAAGCCCTAGCCTTGAACCAATTATCCACTCTAGGTCTTCTTCAACCAATAGGACCTATACCAGATCCAGAAAAGAAATCTAAATTGTGGGATGGCAATTCATATTGTCAATACCATGGGGGTAGGGGGTGATGCGTGTCTTTTATATGATGTTTTGCATCCCTTTTTACACGCATTTCAGAGCTCATTCATGTAGTTTATGCTGCATTTCTCCCTATTTCCGTCTACTTCCGCATTTTGTACATTATTGCAGAAATGTGAAGAATCCAGCGAAATCAAGCTAAATCCGTCCCAGTATCCCGCATTGCATGTGACGAGAAGTGTTTGCTTAAGGAACGAGCTTGGTGCGCATTTCAAGGCCCGAAGACAAATCCACGAGTCTATAGAGGTCAAGTAGCAGCTCAAGCGATCGATTGACCATCCAATCGATCGATCGACCAATGTTCGGGTTCCGAAAGCTACTTTTCATCGCTAAGCGGTCGATCGACCATCCTATCGATCGATCGACCAGTTGCTATTTCGACGTGAATTAAAAGACCGTGAATCTTGAAGCCCGTGAAGTTTAGGTTTTGGGAATAATTGTTACGCTTGTTTGCTATATAACGTAACACAAACTTTCAGTTTAGGGATCGGAGTTTTTATCAAAGTTTCATACAAGAACCTTGATTTTTGTTCATTCGAGTAATTAGGGTTTGGAACATCGTTTTAGCATTGGATTTCTCTTGTTCTTAATCTTTCCTCCGAAATCTCGGTATTCTTTCTCGCCTAATTACGCTTTATTGCTTTATTTTCATCATTAGTATAGATTTGCTAGTTAGTATCCCAAAGCCAATTATCGCATTATCGCTATTCGTTATCTACTTTAAGCATGAATTCGTGAATCGTTATTAGTTTTATTGTTGTTTTTACCCTTAGCATGAGTAGCTAATTCTATAGTGCTAGGATGTAGGCGATTTATGGCATAGGCGGCAATAGATCATACACAGATCGTCTCGCGTGTTGGTCGATCGATCGACATTGTAGGTCGATCGACCGACCTCGTAGGGTTTTATATTCGTTTTAGTTGTTTTAATGTTGTATTTAACAAATCGAATGCATGCGACCAGTTAGATACCTAATTTATGATTGACCCATTAGATCGAAAGATAGGGAAAGTTATTTGACTATCAACTAAATCGACTAAACTGTGCTAAGATCGAAAGATAGGTATAGTTTAGACCGTTAGTCACTTTTCAGGACGAAAGTTAGTATTAGTGACGTTAGGGACCTATAGCGAGATCGAAAGATGCTATTTGTTAAGAGTGGACCGAGAGGACCTCTTTATCTCCCGCCTTACCTGTGTTTGATTCAGACCGACTTAGTTTGTCTTTGCGCCGCCGGGTTATAATGAACCGACCAACCTAGTACCCTTCTTTTATCTGTTTAAATCATTTATTTAGTTTATTATCTTTATTCACTTTTAGTTGTAGACCAATTCAATTCAACCCCCACAATAGTTACCCCAGACCGAACATAAATCAACTAAAATTTACATCTGCCTCCTTGTGGTTCGACCCTGTTACCACTAGCCTAGGTTAGTCTTAATAGGAATTATAAATTTTATCTTTGGTACTCACAACGACGGGTATCAAATTTTGGCGCCGTTGCCGGGGAGGCAATAGTCCTAATTTTAGTTGTTTTTATTCCTAGTCTTTCTTAGTTTAAGGGACTTCTGTTCCTTAAACTTTTCTTATATTCTTTTTGTAGTTTCCTCTTATGCGCAGGTCACAGGGTGGTGAACTAGTGCCATTTGACCCTGAGATAGAGAAATCTTTGCGCGAGTTGAGACGAACACAAAGAGTACTACCGACACGAGGAAGAGCCGAGTACTCGTCAAGCTATTACGAGCACAATCTGTTCGAAGAAGACCTACAGTCTTCACCCGTTTCCACTTCTTCAGCCGAGACAGTTACTTCTCCTGAAATTCCAGTCATGGCCGAGGAAGCGAGTATAGCTAGTCATTCTGAGTCGACAGCTGAAAACTTATACAAGGGGTTCAAACTACCAGGAGATGCCAGGAAGTTCGAACCAAAGCCTTCTTACATCAACATGGTTGAGAGAAACCAGTTTGGGGGAGCTGCGAATGAGGATGCAGCTAAACACATGGAGATCTTTATTGATTACTGCTGCTCCATTCCCCCACCAGCCGGTGTGACCCAGGACCAGATCAAGGAGACCATGTTCATCTTCTCCCTTCGTGATGCTGCAAGAGAGTGGTATAGAGATCTGGACCGAGCCGTTCATGGGATTACCGATTGGAATTCATTGGCAATGGCGTTCTACAAGAAGTACTTTTCTGCTTCAAGGACGATCGCTATTAGAGCTCAAATCACGGGCTTTAAACAAGGGCCAGATGAGAATTTCCATGAAGCATGGGTCCGATTCAAGAAGTTGGTGCGAACCATACCGCACCATGGGTTCGAAAAGTGGAGTTTGTGCAATCATTTCTACAATGGGTTGTACGACGATCAGAGGGCCATTTTGGATGCTGCAGCCAATGGAAGATTCGCTGAAAATTTGGGAGCAACCAAGGGGTGGAAGATCATTGATGATCTAGCTACCCACAAGGCCGAGTATGGAAATTCTAGAGGGAACCAGAGGAGAGCTGCTGAATCCTCCTCTGTCGCTGCGCTTGAGGCTCTCACTACGAGATTTGACAAGTATGAGTTAGGAGGAGCTTCTAAAGGTGGGATGTACCAAGTCAATGCTGTGTCAGACGGTCCTTTCGTCTGTGAAAGGTGTGGAGGTGAGGGCCATGTCTCGAAAAACTGCCCTAGCCCCTTTGAATCTTGTGCTGCCTTTCAACACTATAGGCAGACCAACACCTACTACGAGCCTGTTGGGGTTGGTGTCCTTAACAGTTAGTGCAAGGACTTATAAACCTCTAAAAGGATCAAAGGGCATACTTTTGGTATTATTATCAGTTGATCCACGTTTATCAATAACGGTTGGCTTGCTAGATAAGTTTGACGTTATTGTCATACAGATGGCGGTGATCAACTGGTCCCTAAAAGTCACACCTATAGGATACGTTCGAGAGATGTGACGGTATGAAAATACTGTCATGTAGATGCCAAGATTGACTAACCAGTTAGTCCGAGTTATTTGACTAGTAATTAGTCAAATATGTGATGTTGAGATATTATATTTAATACGGATTAAATATCATGGGCTAAGGCGAATTAACCAAGAATTCGTAAAATTAAATATAAAACGATTTATATTTAATTAAATGTATATTGAATATAATTATACAATACTGTTTTTGTCGGACACGAATTAATAATTCAGCTAACCCGTATTATTAGCTGATGCCTTAATTTCCGATAACCGATAACAGTTTATAATCAAACCGCGTCATATACATTTAGTCATTTGGGTATGGACTACGAGTCAAAATGAAGAGGAAATGGAAAAGCCCATTTCCTCCCCATGGACTCGGTTTGACCGAGATTAGGAGAACAAAAGGAGAGCTCCTCCTTTTGTTTAACCTAATCATCATTAGTGAAAGATAATTAGGGTTTCGAAGAGCATTCTTCTCTGTAGAAACCGAGATCTCACATCTCAAGCAAACTCACATCAGTTCTCCCAATATTGCAAGGCAATCGGAGAACACGTTCTAGCACAAGGGCATATCTCGGACAAGGTCTTGGGTGCAACAATTAGGAGGGAATCTCATTTGATTTCTGTTCTTTACGCCGCACTATAAGGACCCGAGGTTGATTCTAATTCCTTATCGTTTCTATATTGTATTTATGTTTTATGACGATATTCGCATGTTAAATTTACGTTATAGTCCTAAATTTAAAGGGTAGTATACGGATATTTACTCACAAGTGGTATCAGAGCGAGGCCACGTAAATTTTCTATGTGTTTTTCATAAAACGATTTTGAAACGGTTGTTTTTGTCTTAAAAACCGTGCGGCATCAGCCAATTTTTCTCACGGCAGAAATTTTTTGATTTGGTCGCATTGCGTTTTTTGAAACCGTGACATGTTTTACACGGTTATTTCATGTTGTTTTCGTTGATTTTTGCATATTGTTGTTTTATACGGAGATTATAACAACATGTCATGTTTTTTGTCAATTGTTAAAATTGATTTTATGCGTTTTTGATCAAAATTGTTGTGGTTTTGTATCATAAAACTTGTTTCACGAGGGTTTGGAGTTTTTCGAAAAGTTTTGTACTCGATCGAACAAGATTTTAATCGATCGAGTGTTTTTTGTCTTGTTTTTGCTCGATCGAGTCCCTGTTGTACTCGATCGACCCGTTTCAAAACCTTTTGCTCGATCGAGTCCCCGTTGTACTCGATCGACCCCTTTCTAAACCCTCTTTCGCTCGATCGAGTTGTCCTCGTACTCGATCGAGTAGATTTGTTGATAAAGGTACTCGATCGACCACCAGTTTAGTCGATCGAGCACTTCCTGTTTGGCAACCCTCTCGATCGACTTGCGTTGATCGATCGAGCCCTTTGTCCCTCGATCGAGCACTTATGTCCCTGGATCGAAGGATTTCCGTTTTAACAGCTTTGAAAATTTGTTTCTTTTTGATTTAAATTTTCTTTTGGCTTCAATATGTACTTTATACGGATATTGTACACTCGCTATGATTGTGAAACGGTTCACACACGTACCATTAAGTTATTTTAAAGCATATTTAAAGTAACGGATTGTAATGGATTAAAATCAAATGATAGAAGCGGTTTTATCACATGAATTTTAATCATTAAAAGGTGGTTTGGATAAATTTAACATAATTACGGAATTATGTCACGAATGAATTTGTTTTAGTTGATGCATTTATTTTCGTTAATTATGAATGCCTTGAATGCCTTTTATTACGTATTTATTTATTTTGCAATCAGTTGTAACTTAGTGTGGCCTTAGTAGAACGTGTTACCGTAATGATGGAACACGGTCTTGGTTGTATTTTGAGATCTCGTATCTCCGTTTTGGATTTTTCACTTGTAATTACAGTTTTAATTAGAATGTAAATAGGTTTATTTTTGTAATTTTAAATTGTAATTTTTGAGAAGACCAAAGATGGAGACCGGATGCTCACTCCCGCTACATGGATCAAGATGGAACATCAAGACAAGCTTCTTGGGTCCAACGGTGGATTCCAAAGTTGTATTTTGTTCTTTTTATTAGGATAGGCCACACTAGGAAATTTTATTTACGTATTGCATTCATTTATTTATTTTCATGTAACGATAGATTGCATCATATTCCGCCTAAAAACCAAACCACCTAATAATTGCATGAAAACTGACACATATAGAGGTCACGAGTTAGTTTTCATTGACATTCTAATGTCACACGTTTTAAAGCCATCATCCAAATAAATTCATTCACGACAGACGCTAGTTATTCGTTCACTTAAAATGAATTATAATTTAGTTGATGGGATCTTCCTCGTATAAACAAAAATTGAGAACGGTCTTTATAGGTCAAACTCCAATGAGTCCCTTCTTCGTCGGTAGGCATAATATGACCCCTTCTACGTCGGGTAAGTTGGAACCGATTGACCTATTTTATCTCAACACTGTGGTCACTCGTACGATCCTGTGACTATGGTGGACTATAGATAGGATTTACGGAAATCTATCGACCAAGAGTTCTTCCGGAAGAATTAGCTAAACAGTTGGCTTATCAATTTACAGAAATTGAGTCTTGGGATCACTTGTATCATTCTTGAGGGAGATCAATTATGCAAGTGCGAGAGTCTACATGTTTAAAATGAATTTTAAAATAGACTTAAATCACCTCGATGAGTTGCTTATTTCGTTTTGTTTTTCTTTCTTTTTCAGTGTAGATCACGTTTTTAAACTGCTTAACAACAAATGGCTGGTTCAAGTGATAACCCAATGCCAAGTGCCACATTGGACCGTGAGTCCTGGCTTCGGATCTTCATGAATCAGATGAATCAGTCTACTCGATCAAGAATGATGGATCCAACTTCGCGGACCGGGAGGCGGCATTACGGAATGCCGCTGCTGGCGACGGAAGCTCAAATATCTATTAGAGCCCATCCCGGCAAACCCAGGTCCCACGGCTAGAGCTGCTGAAATCACCAAGTTTAATGATTTCTGTATGGAAGCGGGTGCGATTAAAAACGTACTCATTTTTGCAATGGAACCCAATTTGCAGAAACGCTTCATAGCCCATGGTGCAAACAAGATTTTCACCACGCTCACCAAGGAATTCTCGAAAGCACCGAGAATCGTGACTTATGAGCATACCACTCGCTTCTTTGATGCGAGACTCCAGAAGGGCCAACCGGTTAGCCCACACATTCTCAGCATGATTGAGAATGTCGAGAAACTGGAGACCTTTAACTGTAACATCAGCGAGAACATTGTTATCGACCGCATACTTCACTCACTCCACGATGGTTATTCGCAATTTAGAGCGAATTACTATATGAATGATTTGAAGAAAACTCCCCATGAACTGCACTCCCTCCTCGTACAGACCGAGAAGGACATGAAGTTCAGTGGGAGCATGAAACAGGATGTTCTCGTTGTGTCAAATAAAGGGAAGGGTAAGGGCAAAGCTCGTGCAAACCTAGCGAGAGGTAAGGCGAAGTTCAAGAAGTCGGGTTCAGGTAAGAGTGGGCCTGGTGAGTCGAGCACCTCATCAGGCGTGACAAAGAGCAAGAATGAAAACATGGAATGCCATCATTGCCACAAGACTGGGCATTGGAGACGCACATGTCCTGTTTATCATGAGGACTTAAAGGCAGGTCGTGTTAAACCTGTTGGTATGTCTTCCTCTTCTTCTACTTTTATTCATATGATTGAGATTAACCACGCAAGTTACGGAACTTGGGTACTTGATACTGGTTGTGGTTCTCATCTGTGTAATCATGTGCAGGGGCTCCGAAACATCGAACCCCTCGTAAAGGGTGAGGTGGACCTGCGTGTTGGGAATGGAGCAAGAGTAGCTGCCATCTCCAAGGGGACATATGTGATCCAGCTTCCTAGCGGATTCGAGTTGTCATTATATGACTGTTATTATGTTCCTAGTCTTTCAAAAACATTATTTCGGTTTCGCACTTGATAAACTTGGTTTTTCATTTGTAATAGAAAATAATACTTGCATTTTCTCATTACACGATATGATTTACGGCAAGGCAGTCTCCATGAACGGAATTTATGTTTTAGATCAGACCACGGAAATATTACACGTAATGAATAAAAAGTTAAAGGTTGGTGACAAAGATCAAACGTATCTATGGCACTGCCGTATGGGACACATTAATGAGAAACGCGTAAAACAGCTCATTAAACATGGAGCTATCTCGGCCTTTGATTTTCAATCATTTGGCACGTGTGAATCATGTCTCATCGGTAAGATGACTCGTATTTCCTTCAAAGGTGTTGGAATGCGCGCTGCTGACCTATTAGGACTCATACACACGGATGTATGTGGCCCTATGTCAATCACCGCACGAGAAGGCTATAGGTATTTCATCACTTTCACGGACGATTTGAGTAGATATGGCTATGTCTACTTAATGAAGCACAAAAGTGAATCCTTTGAGAAATTCAAGGAGTACCAAAATAGGGTACAGAACCTATTAGGTAGAAAGATTAAAACACTACGTTCAGATCGTGGTGGCGAGTATCTTTCTCATGAGTTTGATCAACACCTCAAAGACTGTGGGATTGCCCTACAGTTAACTCCACCTGGAACACCTCAATTGAATGGTGTGTCCGAACGGAGAAATCGAACACTACTTTATATGGTTCGATCCATGATGAGTCACACGGTTTTACCTGATTCATTATGGGGTTATGCTCTTTTGTCGGCCGCTCTAATACTTAACCGAAGTCCGTCTAAAGCTGTTGACAAGACTCCATATGAACTATGGAAGGGAACGGTCCCTAACTTGTCCTTTATACGGGTTTGGGGCTGCGAGGCTTATGTCAAGTGGAGACCTGAAGATAAGCTCGGCCCGCGATCGGTCAAGACATACTTTATAGGTTATCCTAAAGGAACACGTGGTCATTACTTCTATTCGCCAACCGAACAACGCGTTTTTGTTGCGGCTAGTGCGACATTCTTAGAGAAGGAATTTCTCGAGAATGCAAAGAGTGATAGAACCTTCGACCTGTCGGAGATTCCAGAACCAAACACCGAGCAACCATTGGAGGAACCTATTCCTTCAATCCCGGCTGCGGTGAACATTCCTGAGGAACCTAGGAGGTCGGGAAGAGTCTCTATTCCTCCGGACAGATACATTGGTATGGTCGAGGAACATGACATAGATGACGTTCTACTCTTAACGAGTAGTGAACCCGCAACCTATAAAGGTGCCATGACTAGTTCTGACTCAAAACTATGGCTTGAGGCCATGCAATCCGAGATGGACTCCATGTATGAGAACAACGTGTGGGATCTTGTTGACTTACCTGCTAAGGTTCGTCCCCTTCAATGCAAATGGCTTTACAAGATAAAGCATTCTGTGGAAGGTCAACAAGATATCTACAAAGCACGACTAGTTGCTAAAGGTTTCACCCAAGTGCCAGGTTTGCACTACGATGAGATTTTTGCACCCGTAGTCATGTTGCGTTCCATTCGGATTATCTTAGCGATCGCCGCTTTTCATGACTATGAAATTTGGCAAATGGACGTGAAAACCGCCTTCTTAAACGGCTTTTTGGAGGAAGAGTTGTACATGGTACAACCCGAAGGTTTCATCGATCCAGGACATCCTAAGAAAGTATGCAAACTTAAGCGTTCCATTTATGGACTTAAGCAAGCTTCTCGAGTTGGAATCATCGTTTCGACCAAGTGATAAAAGAAAATGGATTTACTCGATTCGTCGAGGAACCATGTCTATATATCAAGTCGAGTGGGAGCAAGATTGTCTTCCTAATATTGTATGTTGACGACATACTCCCGATTGGGAATGACATACCTCTCTTAACTTCGGTGAAAGTATGGTTGAAAAACCATTTCCGGATGAAAGATCTGGGAGAGGCACAAAGAATTCTAGGCATCCGTATCTATCGAGATAGATCACGACGGATACTATCTCTCGCCAGAGTCTTACATAGACAAAGTCCTAGAGAGATTCAGCATGACTAACTCCAAGAAGGGGTTCCTTCCTATGGCTCCAGGGGTGCATTTGAGCAAGTCTCGGCACCGAGACACCGGAAGAGAAAGAGCGCATGACACGGATTCCTTATGCTTCGGCTATAGGATCAATCATGTATGCCATGATATGCACACGTCCGCACGTGGCATATGCATTGAGTATGACAAGTCGATTCCAACAAAGAACCAGGTGAACCACATTGGTTGTCTGTCAAGAACATTCTTAAGTACCTACGGAGGACTAAAGATTGGGCATTGACTTATGGAGGTGAACAAAAGCTATGCGCAACCTGCATTCTGCAGATGCTAGCTTCCAAACGGATCGAGATGACTCGAAATCTCGATCCTGGATTCGTTTTTACTCTTAATGGCGCCGCAGATCACCGGAAGAGTTCAAACAAATCTGTTACAAGAGATTCTACGACCGAGTCCGAGTACTATGCCGCGTCTGAAGCTACAAAGGAAGCGATATGGATGCGTCAATTCTTACATGGACTATCCGTAGTGCCTAGTTCGAATGACCCGATCACCATCTATTGCGACAATAGTGGTGCCATCTTCCAAGCTAAGGAGCCAAAGTCTAGCAACAAGTCTAGACATGTACAACGGAAAGCTCATCTAATCCGGGATTACGTGGAGCAAAAGACAGGAGTGATAGAAAAGATTGCTACAGATGATAACATAGCAGATCCTCTCACTAAAGCATTACGACAAGATAAGCATGAAGGGCATGTTAATTCCATGGGAATTAAACGTGTTCCTAAGTTGTAGTACTCTTTTATGGATCTGATTCATCCTCTCTTGTACTCTATACGACATCATCGTTTTGATATTTTATATATATATTTTGTTTTTCATGTGGATTTGTACGACAAATTTTGAACACCACAAAGTGAACCGAACGAACATTATATCTTTTCAGTCCTTAATTGCCCACATGAGCTGATAACTCTTGCAATTATTTTGTGACGTTGGTTGATGGTGGGTTCAACGAGCCATAAGTCAACCGGTTGACCGACCAATCACGAGGCGATTTATACGGATATTTCGTAGGACACAATTGTGACATCGACGTGGAGTCCTAAATGTTTTATAACATTCGGTGCCCGGTCGTGGATAGGACTTCCATGGTGATCCTAAGAGTCGATTCTTTTGACTATCGATTGTCTCTTGAGACTACGGCAGATTTTGGGTGACTTTGGTTTCTTTCTCACGGTCATCCGTAACAGGGGCCAAGTAGATTTTTTCTGGGTCATTTCATGCCGTGCTTAGATCGGAAGGAGTCGAGTTGAAGGAAATATTCAGCCTTTATCGGTACTCGATATTTCTCGGGGCCACTCGAGGAGTCAGAATCGAAATGCATGGCCATGCTCGAATACGGATTCGTTTTATCGCTTAAGTTACTCTCTAGTCGGGAAACCACTCTTGATCCGATCGATTGTAAAATACGACCTTTGTGGATCCAGATCTGCAAATTGTTTTACATTGAGTGGGAGAAATTTTAAATGAATATGAGAATCGGATATCGCACATACACTTGTACGGACAAGTGGGAGTTTGTTGGAGCCGTGTCCTCCAGTTAGTGCGGATAACGTCATTGCACATGCACTTGTACGGACAAGTGGGAGCTTGTTGGGGTTGGTGTCCTTAACAATTAGTGCAAGGACTTATAAACCTCTAAAAGGATCAAAGGGCATACTTTTGGTATTATTATCAGTTGATCCACGTTTATCAATAACGGTTGGCTTGCTAGATAAGTTTGACGTTATTGTCATACAGATGGCGGTGATCAACTGGTCCCTAAAAGTCACACCTATAGGATATGTTCGAGAGATGTGACGGTATGAAAATACTGTCATGTAGATGCCAAGATTGACTAACCAGTTAGTCCGAGTTATTTGACTAGTAATTAGTCAAATATGTGATGTTGAGATATTATATTTAATACGGATTAAATATCATGGGCTAAGGCGAATTAACCAGTTAATTCGTAAAATTAAATATAAAACGATTTATATTTAATTAAATGTATATTGAATATAATTATACAATACTGTTTTTGTCGGACACGAATTGATAATTCAGCTAACCCGTATTATTAGCTGATGCCTTAATTTCCGATAACCGATAACAGTTTATAATCAAACCGCGTCATATACATTTAGTCATTTGGGTATGGACTACGAGTCAAAATGAAGAGGAAATGGAAAAGCCCATTTCCTCCCCATGGACTCGGTTTGACCGAGATTAGGAGAACAAAAGGAGAGCTCCTTTTTTTGTTTAACCTAATCATCATTAGTGAAAGATAATTAGGGTTTCGAAGAGCATTCTTCTCTGTAGAAACCGAGATCTCACATCTCAAGCAAACTCACATCAGTTCTCCCAATATTGCAAGGCAATCGGAGAACACGTTCTAGCACAAGGGCATATCTCGGACAAGGTCTTGGGTGCAACAATTAGGAGGGAATCTCATTTGATTTCTGTTCTTTACGCCGCACTATAAGGACCCGAGGTTGATTCTAATTCCTTATCGTTTCTATATTGTATTTATGTTTTATGACGATATTCGCATGTTAAATTTACGTTATAGTCCTAAATTTAAAGGGTAGTATACGGATATTTACCCACAGAGCCAACCCACCCAAACTTGAGTTGGAGAAGCCAAAATGTCCTAAATCCAACCCAAGCTCCGCCGCAGCAGCAACCCTATGTGCCCCCTCATCAAAAGCAACAACAATATCAGAAACCTCCTTATGTGCCGCAGCAGCAACAATCACAGAATTCTGAATTCTCCGAGCTGAAGAACTTGTTGCTAAAGGAGTCTCAAGCAAGAGAGGCCGGGATGAAGCTACTAGAGAGCCAAATTGCTCAATTGGCTAGCAAAAGTAACACTCGAGCCCCCGGACACTTACCGACTCAACCTGAACAAAAGGAGACCCTAAATGCCATCACTTTAAGAAGCGGTTCCACCCTTGATGGTCCTGCCATGGTCGAGGACACTGTTGAAAAAGATGAGCCGGAAATAAGTCAAGAGAAAGCTTCAACGAACAAATCAAAGAAAAAGGCGTCTGCCAGGTATTGCAGTCGATCGACTGATATACCTAGTCGATCGACTGAAGCACGGGTTACAGGAGCTTCTGGAACTGTACATCTCAGTCGATCGACTGAGGACAGTGGTCGATCGACTGAGATCGCTGCTGATGCTGAGGAATTTCGTCCTTTAATGCCAAATAATCTGCGAGACCACTTGTTTCGGGGTACCACAGTCCCGAAGACTTTAGGACAAGACCCGAGTGCTGATGGGTCAGTCCCGGTCCCGAAGTTCGACCCAATGACGGTCAATGGTTCTCATTTGAGACGGTCTGAGGAGGGGTCTAGCTTCAACAAAGAGAAGGTGACGGACTTTCAGCCTAAGTCCAAGGATGCCGGCGCGCGAGATTTGGAGGAGAGGGCCAAGGTACTTCTTACAGCCCCTTACCCGGAGAGGCTAGTGCCGACCAAGGAACAGGTATCTTTCAGCAAATTTGAAAAAGTTATCCGTAGTCTGAATGTACAGGTTCCTTTTCTCGAGTTAGTTAACCAAGTGCCCGCTTATACTAAATTTATGAAACAACTTTTGTCCAAAAAGCGGTCACTTGAGACAGTGCACACTGTCGCACTTACTAAGGAGTCTTGCTCCTATCCTGTCTCTCACACTGCGCCCCATAAGTTAGAGGATCCGGCAGCTTTTCTCGTCCCTTGCAAAATAGGTACCTTCTCAATTGAGAAGGCATTGTGTGACTTAGGGGCTAGCATAAGCGTCATGCCCTTGAGTTTAGCTAGGAAGCTTAAGGCGACCCGTTTTGCTATCACGGACATGACAGGTTCGGATGGTGACCGATCTGCGGTCGAGCCTATAGGAGTCCTAGAGGACATACCCGTCCAAATAGGGAAGTTTTTCTTCCCTGTTGACTTTGTTGTCCTTGACATGCCTGAGGATGCCCATATACCGATCATCCTAGGTAGGCCATTTCTGCACACTGCTGGTGCAGTCATTGACGTTGGCTCTGGAACTTTGACCTTCAAAGTTGGGAAACATTCTATCATTTTCGCCCAACCTGCTAAAAAGAAGGACCCCATGTGGCCTGTTACATGTAATACGGTTTCTGAAAAGAAATCGTACTTTGTGCTTCCTGAATTGCCTATCTCTATTACTACTCCTGTGCTAACCCCTCCGCCCCAGATTGGGAGCGAAATGGAGGAAGAATCTGTTGTTTTAGACATTGCAGGAGCTGGTTTGGGGAAGGATGAGCTGCAGGTCACTCTTGCCGCGACAAAGCCTATCATTCAAAGAGGAGGTCTTGGTTGTCTAAGCTATGGGATTGATGAGGAAGTGGAAGATGAGCCAGCCAAGGTGAGATGGGCTGATTTGGATTCTGACGATTCCAAGGAAGTTCTTGATTGGGGAGATGACAAAGTTGATCCATCGAGCTCTCCAACTGTTGAAGCTGAGAAGGGTGCAACTGATAAGATGAGCACCATTGAGGCTACCTCTAGTAGCCAGAAGCCGACGAAGTGGGCCATACCTTGGCCTTTCTTGATCAACTACTAGTTGATCAAAAGCTTTACAAACATTTTTTTGCTTTCGAACAACTTTTCTTGCTTTTGTGTGCGCAAAAACTTCGCATTTTCTTTTGTTTATCTAGGATTTTAAGCACTTAGACTTTTTTCTGGGTTTTGCGCAATTTTGGGCGCGTATTATTGTGTACTTGCAGGTATTTAGAGCTTGTTAGCTCAAATCATTGAGCAAATACGAAGAAATAAGGAGTACAGCAGTACTTTCAGTCGATCGACTGGCCATCATGGTCGATCGACTGAGTTGCGCCTTCCAGGAGCTTCTGTTCCTGTTCATCTAGTCGATCGACTGCCCCTATAGGTCGATCGACCGTAGACACTGCTGTACCTAATCACGACCTCTCCCCTGCTGTGTTTGGTCGATTTGCGGACTTAAGGGATTTTTCTAATCCACTTTATTTTCCGTCGAATTTTTTATTTCTTCTATTTTCTCATTTGTGCACAATTTTACCGTTTTAAAAAATTGTTTTCTCGGTTTTATGCGTGGTTTTTGTCTGTCTTTCAGGTACTTAATGGTAGCACTGCTGGCTACTGAAACCTCCTAGCTCACGCTGTTTTGGGGAGGTTTCCTTTCCTGCGCTTAAAGTCTTGTGAGTTCCTTGCGTCTACTTTAAGTCATATTTTTATTTCATTTCTCGCAAATTCCCATTTCTCTTTTCTTCACTACATGATTTTGCACAATGGGGACATTGTGCGATTTGGTTTGGGGAAGGGTTTTGCGTCGCATATCATTTGCTTGCATTCACGTTTACATTTTGTTTTGCATTGTTTCATTTCATTTCTCTTATACACATCAAAATACCAAAGAAAAAAAAATTGAAAAATTTCATAAATTCCCATAAAATGCACGTCTATTTTAGCATATAGGTCGAGTCGGAACGGTAGTATTTCCATGATGATTTTGCATTTGCATCTGTTTTGCCTGAGCCTTGCTAGATTAACATGTTTTTAGTAGAATCGTTTATGCATATCTACGAGTTTTCGTTAATTATTTTGCTGAACTTGAGACTTGACTTAGATAATTGGCAAGCTACATCATATTTCTGAGATTTAGAGCCTATAACTGGTGACATCTATGACCGGTTTATTTAGGAATGTGAGTAGTACTCCTTATGAGACATGTTTCCTTAATTTGCATAAATATGAACTTGATCTACTTAATACCTGTATGCATTCGGTTTGTGGTTTGTTGACACATGTGGTAGAGGTTTTCCTTTATTCATTATGCCCATAAGCTCCACACTGCCAAAAATATCCCTTTTTGTCCCATTTACTACATCCTACATTTAGCCTGTCCTTTGTCAAGCTAGTAGTTTAGTTTTTGGGATTGTTACTCATTTTTGGTGGCATATGCTCTGTTGAGATGATGATTGGAAAATGAAGGAGAAAGAAATAGAAAAGAAAAAAAAAAAAAAAGATGAAAAAGATTCGAAAATGAAAAAAAAGAGTTCTGTACTGTTCAAAGCAGTCGATCGACTGCCCAATATAGTCGATCGACTGAAGTTCGAGAGAGAAAAAAAGAAAAAAAAAAAAAAAAAAAGTCAATTCGCATAATTTAATCCTTATCTTTTGGCGATTTTTGCTCCCATGATTCATTAATATCTCACGGGGAGTTTATTGATTTAGTATTTTGGAGATTGTGAGATTTGTGCTTGATATAGCACCGTTTCGTTTGATTATGAGCAAGAAGTTGGATGTTGCCACTTGGTTCCGTTTTGGTACTAGCTTGATCACCTGTACCTCCACTTTTCCATAAAATGTTTTGCCTCTTCTTACCCACACCTCACATATCCCATATATACCTCGGCATGTGTCATGGTCTTTTGTTGGTTGGAATGCATATGTACGGTCATAGAGATCATTTTCATATTCTATTGCTGGCATGTTTTCATAGGTCGTAGTTAGGTGAGAGTCACTACAAAATTAATTCTTTCTATCTTACATATATTCACCTGTACTTATTGAGTGATTTAAGCGACCCGTGAGAGTCCAATTTGATAAGTCTCTGCAGTGGCGGTTCAGCATGTCTTTGACGGCTTCATAACTCGTTTGCATGATTCATTTACTAATTGATTGTTGGTTGTGCATTAAATTGGTTTAGGCTTAACAGTTTGCAATTCGCTCTGAGATTGAACTCGTTCCATTAGGTCATTAGATCGAGTCTAGTTCTTACTTGGGGACAAGCAAGGGTTTGGTTTGGGGAAGTTTGATGCGTGTCTTTTATATGATGTTTTGCATCCCTTTTTACACGCATTTCAGAGCTCATTCATGTAGTTTATGCTGCATTTCTCCCTATTTCCGTCTACTTCCGCATTTTGTACATTATTGCAGAAATGTGAAGAATCCAGCGGAAATCAAGCTAAATCCGTCCCCGAGTATCCTGCATTGCATGTGACGAGAAGTGTTTGCTTAAGGAACGAGCTTGGTGCGCATTTCAAGGCCCAGAAGACAAATCCACGAGTCTATAGAGGTCAAGTAGCAGCTCAAGCAGTCGATCGACCAGTCCAATCAGTCGATCGACCAATGTTCGGGTTCCAGAAGCTACTGTTCACTGCCAAGCGGTCGATCGACCAGTCCTATCAGTCGATCGACCAGATTGCTATTTCAGACGTGAATTAAAAGACCGTGAATCTTGAAGCCCGTGAAGTTTAGGTTTTGGGAATAATTGTTACGCTTGTTTGCTATATAACGTAACACAAACTTTCAGTTTAGGGATCGGAGTTTTTATCAAAGTTTCATACAGTAACCTTCAGTTTTTGTTCATTCGAGTAATTAGGGTTTGGAACATCGTTTTAGCATTGGATTTCTGTTCTTGTTCTTAATCTTTCCTCTGAAATCTCGGTATTCTTTCTGCCCTAATTACAGTTTATTGCTTTATTTTCATCATTAGTATAGATTTGCTAGTTAGTATCCCAAAGTCAATTATCGCATTATCGCTATTCGTTATCTACTTTAAGCATGAATTCAGTAATCGTTATTAGTTTTATTGTTGTTTTTACCCTTAGCATGAGTAGCTAATTCTATAGTGCTAGGATGTAGGCGATTTATGGCATAGGCGGCAATAGATCATACACGGACTGTCTCTCGTGTTGGTCGATCGACTGACATTGTAGGTCGATCGACTGACCTCGTAGGGTTTTATATTCGTTTTAGTTGTTTTAATGTTGTATTTAACAAATCGAATGCATGCGACCAGTTAGATACCTAATTTATGATTGACCCAATAGATCGAAAGATAGGGAAAGTTATTTGACTATCAACTAAATCGACTAAACTGTGCTAAGATCGAAAGATAGGTATAGTTTAGACCGTTAGTCACTTTTCAGGACGAAAGTTAGTATTAGTGACGTTAGGGACCTATAGCGAGATCGAAAGATGTTATTTGTTAAGAGTGGACCGAGAGGACCTCTTTATCTCCCGCATTACCTGTGTTTGATTCAGACCGACTTAGTTTGCTGCCGCCGAAGCTATAATGAACCGACCATCCTAGTACCCTTCTTTTATCTGTTTAAATCGTTTATTTAGTTTATTATATTTATTCACTTTTAGTTGTAGACCAATTCAATTCAACCCCCACAATAGTTACCCCAGACCGAACATAAATCAACTAAAATTTACATCTACCTCCTTGTGGTTCGACCCTGTTACCACTAGCCTAGGTTAGTCTTGATAGGAATTATAAATTTTATCTTTGGTACTCACAACGACGGGTATCAGGGGGCATGGTACCGAAAATTGTTATAAGCTCAAGCATGTTATACAAGATGGGATTGAGGATGGTAGGATTTCTATCTCACTCCTAAAATATTTGGGTACAGAAGTTAAGCGATCTTATAGGGAGTTCAATATCACAGATGATCAAAAAGATGAAAGATCCACCAATCATTTGGTGAAAAGAAGGAAAATAGATTCACAAATGCCCGATCAGTCGAAGGAGGCGACATTGGTTGAGGGCGTTATTGACTGCCTACACCCAGTTTACGCCTCTCATTTGAAAGGTGGCATCAAAACCGTTGAAAACTTATCGGGAGAGATTGTTCATATCAATGAAGTCATTCAAAAAGGTTCACCATCCACATCTAAACCCAACAATCAAACAATCCGCATTACCGACGTAAAGTTTATAGAACCTTCACCGGAAAGAGGAACTCGGCATTCAAGGTCATACTACAATTTAGGCATACCTTATACTGTAGCCTTTAAAAGACTCTTTGCCAAAGGACTGATCCAACCAATCGGTCCAACGCCAGACCCTAGGTACGAGAGGAGAGGTCGCTTCTGGGACGGTTCTCAATATTGCTTATTCCATAGGGGTAATGGACACGACACTGAAGAATGCTCCAAACTCAAATATACCATCCACTATATGCTCGATCACGACAAGATATCTTTATCGGCCCTCGATCCGTTAAGAGAACAGAATGACCCTCATGGGTGTCCTACTCTTCAAAGACAGGAAGGTCTCTTGGGCCTTTACCCTTCTAGTATTCCCAATGATGAGGACGAAGTGCCCAAATGGATGAATGCTCAAAGCCGGATGTCGAGGCCAGTTGCTGGAAGAGAAAATGTTCAAGCATGGGCCGATGATTACGAGTCTAGGTCTAAGATCGAGTCAAAGTCCGGGTCCGAGTCCGAGTCTTAGGCTTTCTTTCCCCAATTGTTCTAGTGTCTTTTTTTCGTGTCCATTTTCATTTCTAGTGACAACCTGGGGACTGTCCCACGAGTCACATGTATTCTCGAGTCTATGTTAAGTACATTCATTATTTATTCCAATAAAGCACAATTTTCCATCCACATATTCTATCATATCTCTTCCTCTACCCTTTTCCTGTGACAACAAGAATTGGTTTGAGACTTTTTTTTTTAAAATGACAACAACAACACATGACAGTCAATGTGAGTGCACTTATATGATGTTCCGTTCAAAGTTGTAGAGGACCTGAAACTCCGTGTTCTTTTCTTACCTGTTCCATGTCTGGAAATAGAAACCACAATATACCTCAGTTTAGGACGAGCCTATCTCAAGTGATTCTAGGACGAATCCAGACCATCTCCCTTGTTGACAATCCATGACGGAAGGCAAGCCCATTTCCCACAATAAACAACCCGTGTTACTAAAGAACAAACCGTTTCACACTAAAGGTGCTAGTCTGACCCAAGTCCATCCAAGACGATACGAGCCATGATCAAAGACAAAGGCTCAATCAAGAGAAATGACCAAGATCAATATCCAAGACAAAAGAGTCAAAAGAAGAAGGCTCAGTTAAGCAAGTCAAAGTCAATATCCAAAGTCAAAGTTATCTTCCAAAAGCCCGAATCAAAAATTTTAGCAAAAATCCGAGATATATTCTAGACCAAGAATCCGTGCCTAAATCAAGAACAAGGCTGAAATCAAGCGGCAAAAGAGATCAAATGCCAAGTCAACAACCGATCCGAAAGTATAAGATGAAGATGGTTAGCTAGCACCCTCACTTAGCCTTTCACACATCACACACCATAAGTCCTTCTCGAGACCGTTACCAGGGAGATAGTTAAGAATTTTGAGAATCCTCTCAAGCTCGTCAAATATACCCATCCTTTAGGGACAAGACATGGAAACTTGAACCCACGTCATTTTAACCTACCTTTATGTGCTCAGGCTACAGCAAGCCGAAAGACTCCATTTCCAAGCCACATTACAAGCCTTAACCCCATTAAGCCTTAACTCCACAAAATCAAGCTCCAGAGATTTGTTTCATCAAAGCCTCTTATTTCCAAGCTCCACATTCCAAGTATCCAATCCAGTTTCACCTTGACCCATACACGGAGTCTTCAAATACTTTGCTACCAGAACGGGACATACCCATATCTTCCTTAGGGTCCACTAAGTATGCTCACATAACAAGGAAATTTTTACAAAATTAGTTATACCTCTTTGGTCTATGATCAGAGGGATTAACTCAAATCGATTCTTCGAGTCACCAAAGGAATATTACTCTCCTGACTCCTGCACTATAAGGTCCTGACAACATAGCTTAGGCACAAATATCAGAACTACGATCTGGTTTGATTTCACCTACTCAGGTGGATACGTAGGCAGTCCTTTCTTACACAAGAAGGATACAACCACAACACCCAAACAAAATTAACCAAACCTCAGAACTACGATCTGGTTTGATTTCACTTCACTTGAATACGTAGGCAGTCCTCAAGGACACAACCATCCCCACTCCCAACTTTCAACCTCAATTTTCCATCCCAATTTTCAACCTTCCAACCTCAATTAACATCCCTTCCACAACCAACACCTCTATAATGGGGGCTCCTTATTATCACCCAGCCTCTTTTTTTTTTACCAAAGTCCAGAGTCATCTTCTCATCCTGGGGGCTTCTCTTCCAAGATGCCACCCTTCCTTTATTCCTCTAAGTCTAGCTTTTACTCGGTCCAGACAATGACAAAGATCTTAGATCGATCCTCCAAGTCATCGTGCCTCAAGAGGGGTCTCCTTTTACAGCAAACGGTGGTGAAAGATGCCCAAGTAGACAGCTGATCTATGGCTCATGCCTTGCTTTTATATGTCCCCATCTTTCTTACAATTCTTCTACCTTTGGAACTGATACGCATTGTCACCCACACTTGGCTAGGGGTTGCGTATACTTAAACAAAGTCTGTCAAAGTCATCCATGTGTCGCGTCAAATCTAAGTTAGTGTCTTGTTAGTCAAACCTAAGTCTACATTTCGCGTCGTGTCCTAGAAGGTCTACGTCGCGTCAATCATGTGTCTAAAGCCCATTGAATATGCATAACGCATTACAAACGGCAAATTTCTTTGAGCAAGTTTTAAACGCTTTTATAAAGAAACAACTTTTGCAAAACCTATGTGTTCCCTCATTCGAGGTCCATGTGATAATTGCTTACATGCATATATTAGATTGTATTCTTGTGTGGCTACTAACCATGCAGGTAAGTATTAGAAGCAGTACTTTACCAAGACCTCGCTTGTCACAATGAGCGAGTATTTCCCGACAGGTGTTTCGACACGCCTTCATTATATTTCCCCAAGCGAGAGTAAGCGGATGGACTATCCCTCTCAAGACACGGAGATAAATTCCCGATTATGTTCCCCAACGAGAGTTCACGACCGACAGTCACTTCCTCTCGAGACATGGAGATCAACATTGACCCCGCGTTCTTCTGAAGTTTGTTTGAAGACTACCCAAGCAGATTTCTCCTCAGCAGTTCCCGCCTGTGTCCTGCTACTTGCTGTATTCCTTGTTTCCCCATAAAGTTCGGCAAAGGTGTCGTTCTCCAGAAGTTCCCAAACCAGTGCCTCCTTCCTTAGGTTCCTAAACCCAAAGTTAGGATTCTTACCCCCTAGGTTCTTAGATCCCAAAATGGCTTCCTTTAGGTTTATAAACCTTTAAGCTCCCACACCAACGTCCTTAGGTTCATAAACCCATAAATCCTTTTGGAGTTGTCATGCCTCAGAAAGCTTAAATGCACGCGTTTAAAACAAGAATTAGTAACCCAGTAAGTTCCTAAACTTAACCCTAGGATCCCATTCCTTTTAGGTTCACAAGCCTTTAAGTTCCCATACCAGCCGCCCTTTTAGGTTCATATACCCAGGTTCGCACACCTAGCTTCTTTTAAGTTCCCAAACTCCCTAGAGTTCATACACTTCTACACTTAGGATCATATTCCTTAGGATCACCTTTTCTTAGAGTACCTACACCCAAACCTTGGTTACCTTTAGGTTGAGCTTATATTTGGCCTCCTTCCCGTCGATGCTTTCCTTTAGGGCCCCACACCCTAGCACAAATCCTTACATATCTTTTAGGTCTTACCCTTAGCTCCTACGCTTACCCTTAGCTCCTACGCACCTCCAGAAGCATCTCGAGAAAGAAGTCTCAGGTATGGTCTCTTCTTATGGCTGGCGAGCTTCCTTACGTAGTCTAATGGACTTTAAACGACCCTCCCCGATAGTAGACAGACTCTAAAATGTTCCCGACGACAGGGTCCTTGGCTCAGACCCCTTGAGCCGCCTCGCGTCGCCATAGTCGTCAGGTTGTAATCTCCGATTGACCTGATGGCTATACTTTGACTTTCGCCTTGTCCAAGCCTCAGTCAAAGTGGGGGCTCTGTAGACACCTCATTTCTGCACCTCCCGCAAACCACCCGGTGATGATTGGGCCGCATGTTTGGTACGCGGAACGATTTGTGACAGTTCGTAAGTTTATCGTCAAGTGATCACTCAAATACTTGTGTCTACCTCTTAATTGTCATCTACGTGCCGATACGGTCGTTTTGGCAGTAATTAGAGTACATTTGGAGTCCGGGTCAAAAATCGTCTTCATTTCCTAAAACCGTCAAATCCCGAGTCAAAGCAATGTGCTTGTCTACCTAAGGTTAGGATATCACAAAATGTTGAGATTATATCTCATTTTGAATCCCATGTCACTTCATTAGGCTAAACTTAAAGTTTACATTACAAAATGTGCATTTCATTTAGTTAAATGGACAACCCGAGCTTTAGGCCCAATTTACGAGGTCATAACGAATTTTTTGGGTCAGGCCTATTTCACAGAAAGTTCTAGATCTTTCTCTTAGCTATCCAACGCCACCGAAATCACCTTAATCCGAGTCTTGAAGAGAAAGTTATGCCTAAAATACGACAGGCTGTCAAACGCGCTTTCTTGCGCAGGAGGAACCTGCTGAGGAAAGGACACAGCAAGTGCTGCGCCTCTTCCAAGGGACGCAGCTCTGCTGCGCCTTTTCCCAGGGCTTTCTTTTTGTCCAAGTTTCCGTGTTTTAACCTAAGTCGGTTGTTTCCGGATCTTTCCTTCCGTATCCTAGTCTTACCATAATTCCGTCGTGTGATTAGTATAAATAGGAGCCTTCGCTCCTCATATTTCTCACGCGAGTGTCCGCCCTTCTCTTCTCCCTTTGCATTCTAGACTTTGTTCTTACTTTTTGGCGTCTACGTGCTTGAACTTTCGACCACGTAAGCTCGGATCCTTCTGAGTACCAGCCTCCCCGTTGCATGACAGACCAATTTGACCAACTACACATCAACCAACTTAATTAATTAATCGTTTTCCTCTTACGAGGGCATCTTTCTTTACATTCGCGTCGAGCATCACTAATCGATATCTTAGTCCTTCTCGTTTCGTCAACATGTAAGTCTGAGGGTGTAAATCTCTCTTTTATTTATTGTATTTATTTATTGTATCATCAATTGTAAGGTTTATGTCGAAAATACCATTAAAACCGATTTCTAAAACCATGCTTTAAAACCTCTTTTTACGGATTTCCAGTAGATAACCGTCGAGAAAGGACGCAGCAACTGCTGCGCCTCTTCGAAGGAGCGCAGTTCCTGCTGCGCCTCTTCGTGAGGCTGCCGCAGTTCCTGCTTCCTTTCTTCTTCGTTCGTCCTCTGTTATTCGTCAAAGTTCTTTATTTGTTTTCGTTTGTTCGTTAATTCTTCATCATGATAGCATATAATTCACATGTATATTTATTATTCATCATTAATATGTTATAATCATCACAAATCCGACTTAAATCCCAAATAATCCAATATTTGCGGGTTTTCGTCATTAAATTCAATTCCGGGTTATAGTGATTCAATTCATCAATATTGGGTTTCTGGAATTCGTCTTTGATATAGTTTTCATCTGTTATTTATCGTATTCATCATATATTCGTCATTAATAATCCATCATGTTTAGTCCAATTAATTTGTTTGGTTTGTTAATATTTTTCACTCCTGTAATTAATCCATCTTATGTTAATTCGTAATTCCGTCTCATCCATGTTTATTGTTTTTATGACCCATTCATATGTTAAATAACCTACTAATCACTCTCATCCGAGTAAATAATTTAATCAATCGTTAAATTAACCAACGAATATTAACAACTTGCAATTCTGGCTTCACAGCTAGAACTGAGCCAAGGAACAGACGCAGCAACTGCTGCGCCTCTTCCAAGGGACGCAGCTCTGTTGTGCCTGTTCCTGGTTGATTTCTGTCCCTGAACTCCGTTGTTGCTTTGACTTAGTTATTTAGCTTACGTATAATTGACTATTAATCGTATTATCACCTTCTGTTTTGTCGTAATCCGTTCTCTTTTATTCTTTTTCTCAAATTATCCGTTTTAAAGGTATTTTCGACATAAATCGCCTAATCCAATGTAATTATTGTAATTTTCATTGTTGTAATTTATAATTATTGTATTTCTTTTATTGTTTGTATGTTTTCACATGTAATTGAGCATTAAATCCTACTTCGACCCAATTGTATGATAATTAATTGTCCACCGACTTAGTTAAATCTTCACATGCTAGGATTAAAACTTGGATGTTGCATTGCATGCATATAGCCGACGATATATCGAGTATAAACGATTTCCCTAATCATTAGTAGAGGCCGCTATCGAGGCGGGCGGGATTAGGTGTTCGATCAAAAGAGCTTCCTAATACGTACCCTCACCCCTTACTCCAGATCTCTGTGAACATCCGTGTTCATTGGCATCCACGAGAGTCATTCTAGACATAGAATGCTAAGGGTAACGATTGCTTAGTGTTCATGTCTTTACTTTGTGTCTTGACATGACGCGAGGTATTCGAACGGTTCCAATTTCCCATAAAAATTGGTGGCGACTCCATACAAAAATGCAAACGCTTGTTTCTCTTTTCCTCCCAAGCGCCCCCGTGGGCCCCCGCTGTCCACACCATGAGGACATAAAAGCAGGTCGCGTTAAACCTGTTGGTATGTCTTCTTCCTCTTCTACTTTTATTCATATGATTGAGATTAACCACGCAAGTTACGGAACTTGGGTACTAGATACTGGTTGTGGTTCTCATCTCATGTAATCATGTGCGGGGGCTCCGAAACATCGAACCCCTCGTAAAGGGTGAGGTGGACCTGCGTGTCGGGAATGGAGCATGAGTGGCTGCCGTCTCGAGGGGAACATACGTGATCCAGCTTCCTAGCGGATTTGAGTTATTTTTATATAACTGCTATTATGTACCCAGTCTTTCTAAAAACATTATTTCAGTTTCTGCACTTGACAAACTTGGTTTTTCATTTGTAATAGAGAATAATACTTGCATTTTCTCATTACACGATATGATTTATGGCAAGGCAGTCTCCATGAACGGAATTTATGTTTTAGATCAGACCACCGAAATATTACACGTAATGAATAAGAAGTTAAAGGTTGGTGACAAAGATCAAACATACCTATGGCACTACCGTATGGGACACATTAATGAGAAACGCGTAAAACAGCTCATAAAGAATGGAGCTATCTCGGCCTTTGATTTTCAATCATTTGGCACGTGTGAATCATCTCTCATTGGTAAGATGACTCGAATTTCCTTCAAAGGTGTTGGAATACGCGCTGCTGACCTATTAGGACTCATACATACGGATGTGTGTGGACCTATGTCAATCACCGCACGAGAAGGCTATAGGTATTTCATCACTTTCACGGATGATTTAAGTAGATATGGCTATGTCTACTTAATGAAGCACAAAAGTGAATCCCTTGAGAAATTCAAGGAATACCGAATCGGGTACAGAACCTCTTTGGGTAGAAAGATTAAAACACTGCGATCGGACCGTGGTGGCGAGTATCTTTCTCACGAGTTTGATCAACACCTCAAAGATCGTGGGATTGCCTTGCATTAACTCCACCGGAACACCTCGGTTGAATGGTGTGTCCGAACGGAGAAATCGAACACTACTTGATATGGTTCGATCCATGATGAGTCACACCGTGTTGCCTGACTCATTGTGGGGTTATGCTCTTCTCACACCTTTGCTCTAATACTTAACCGAAGTCCGTCTAAAGCTCATGACAAGACTCCATATGAACTATGGAAGGGAACGGTCCCTAACTTGTCCTTTATACGGGTTTGGGGCTGCGAGGCTTATGTCAAGTGGAGACACGAGGATAAGCTCGGCCCGCGATCGGTCAAGACATACTTTATAGGTTATCCTAAAGGAACACTTGGTCATTACTTTTATTCGCCAACCGAACAACGTGTATTTGTTGCGGCTAGTGCGACATTCTTAGAGAAGGAGTTTCTCGAGAATGCAAAGAGTGATAGAACCTTCGAGCCGTCGGAGATTCCAAACCAAATACCGAGCAACCATTGGAGGAACCAGTTCCTTCAATCCCTATTCTGCGGTTAATATTCCCGAGGAACCTAGGAGGTCGGGAAGAGTCTCTATTCCTCCGGACAGATACATTGGTATGGTCGAGGAACATGACATAGATGACATTCTACTCTTAATGAGTAGTGAACCCGCAACCTATAAAGGTGCCATGACTAGTTCCGACTCAAAGCTATGGCTTGAGGCCATGCAATCCGAGATGGACTCCATGTATGAGAACAACGTATGGGATCTTGTTGACTTACCTGCTAAGGTTCGTCCCCTTCAATGCAAATGGCTTTACAAGATAAAGCATTTTGTGGAAGGTCAACAAGATATCTATAAAGCACGACTAGTTGCTAAAGGTTTCACCCAAGTGCCAGGTTTGCACTACGATGAAATTTTTGCACCCGTAGTCATGCTGCGTTCCATTCGGATTATCTTAGCGATTGCCGCTTTTCATGACTATGAAATTTGGCAGATGGATGTGAAAACCGCCTTCTTAAACGGTTTTTTGGAGGAAGAGTTGTACATGGTACAACCCGAAGGTTTCATCGATCCAGAACATCCTAAGAAAGTGTGCAAGCTTAAGCGTTCCATTTATGGACTTAAGCAAGCTTCTAGGAGTTGGAATCATCGTTTCGACCAAGTGATAAAAGAAAATGGATTTACTCGATCGGTCGAGGAACCATGTCTATATATCAAGTCGAGTGGGAGCAAGATTGTCTTCCTAATATTGTATGTCGATGACATACTCCTGATTAGGAATGACATACCTCTCTTAACTTCGGTAAAAGTGTGGTTGAAGAACCATTTCCAGATGAAAGATCCGGGTGAGGCACAAAGAATTTTGGGCATCCGTATCTATCGAGATAGATCACGTCGGATGTTATCTCTCGGTCAGAGTCTTACATAGACAAGATCCTAGAGAGATTCAAAGATGACTAACTCCAAAAGGGGTTTCTTCCTATGGCTCCAGGGGTGCATTTGAGCAAGTCTCAGGCACCAGAGACACCGGAAGAGAAAGAGCGCATGACACGGATTCCTTATGCCTCGGCTATAGGATCAATCATGTATGCCATGATATGCACACGTTCGGACGTGGCATATGCATTGAGTATGACAAGTCGATTCCAACAAAGATCCAGGTGAATCACATTGGATGGCTGTCAAGAACATTCTTAAGTACCTACGGAGGACTAAAGCTTGGGCATTGACTTATGGAGGCGAACAAAAGCTATGCGCAACCGGTTACGCAGATGCTAGCTTCCAAACGGATCGAGATGACTCAAAATCTCAGTCTGGATTCGTTTTTACTCTTAATGGCGCTGCAGTCAGCTGGAAGAGTTCCAAACAAAGCGTTACAGCAGATTCTACGACTGAGTCCGAGTACTATGCCGCGTCTGAAGCTGCAAAGGAAGCGATATGGATGCGTCAATTCTTACAAGGACTATCCGTAGTGCCTAGTTCGAATGACCCGATCACCATCTATTGCGACAATAGAGGTGCCATCTTCCAAGCTAAGGAGCCTAAGTCTAGCAACAAGTCTAGACATGTACAACGGAAAGCTCATCTAATCCGAGATTACGTGGAGCAAAAGGAGGTAGTGATAGAAAAGATTGCTACAGATGATAACATAGCAGATCCTCTCACTAAACCATTACGACAAGATAAGCATGAAGGGCATGTTAATTCCATGGGAATTAAACGTGTTCCTGGGTTGTAGTACTCTTTTATGGATTAGATTCATTCTCTTTTGTACTCTATACGACATCATCGTTTTGATATTTATATATTTTGTTTTTCATGTGGATTTGTACGACAATTTTGAACACCACAAAGTGAACTGAACAAACATTATATTTTTGGTCCTTAATTGCCCACATGAGCTGATAACTCTGGCAATTATTTTGTGACGTTGGTTGATGGTGGGTTCAACGAGCCATAAGTCAAAAGGTTGACCGACCAATCACGAGAGGCGATTTATACGGATATCTCGTAGGACACAATTGTGACATCGACGTGGAGTCCTAAATGTTTTATAACATTCGGTGCCAGGTCGTGGATAGGACCTCCATGGTGATCCTAAGAGTCGATTCTTTTGACTATCGACTGTCTCTTGAGACTAAGGCAGATTTTGGGTGACTTTGGTTTCTTTCTCACGGTCATCCGTAACAGGGGGCCAAGTATATTTTTTCTGGGTCATTTCATGATGTGCTTAGATCGGAAGGAGTCGAGTTGAAGGAAATATTCGGCCTTTATCAGGTACTCGATATTTCTCAGGGCCACTCGAGGAGTCAGAATCGAAATGCATGGCCATGCTCGAATACGAATTCGTTTTATCAGTTGAGTTACTCTCTAGTCGGGGAAACCACTCTTGATACAGATCGATTGTAAAATACGACCTTTGCGGATCCGGATCTGCAAATTGTTTTACATTGAGTGGGAGAAATTTTAAATGAATATGAGAATCGGTTATCGCACATACACTTGTACGGACAAGTGGGAGTTTGTTGGAGCCGTGTCCTCCAGTTAGTGCGGATAACGTTATTACACATACACTTGTACGGACAAGTGGGAGCTTGTTGGGGCTGGTGTCCTCTACAGTTAGTGCAATAACATTTAAATCTCTAAAAGGATCAAAGGGCATACTTTTGTATTATTATCAGTTGGTCCACGTTTATCAATAACGGTTGGCTTGCTAGATAAGTTTGACGTTATTGTCATACAGATGACGGTGATCAACTGGTCCCTAAAAGTCACACCTATAGGATACGTTTGAGAGATGTGACGGTATGAAAATACAGTCATATTGATGCCTAATTTGACTAAGAAGTTAGCCGGAGTTATTGACTAATAATTAGTCAAACGCGATGTTGAGATAATTATTTAATACGGATTAAATAATAATGGCTAAGACGAATTAAGCGGTTAATTCGTAAATTAAATATAAACGATTATATTTAATTGATGTATATTGAATTAATTATACAATATTGTCTTTGTCGGACATGTATTAATATTTCAACTAATCCGTGTTATTAGTCGATGTTTTAATAACCGATAACCGATGACGATTTATAATAAAACCCGTCATATACATTTAGCATTTTCGAGACGGACCACGAGTTAAAATAAAGAGGAAATGAAAGCCCATTTCCCCCCATGGCTCACGGTTTGGCCGAATGAGGAACAAAAGGAGAGCTCCTCTCATTTTGTAACCTAATCATTCATTTTGCAAAACATTAGGGTTTTGAGAGCAATTTTCCTCTGAAAATCCTAGATCTCACATCAAGAAAATTCACAAAAGCTCTCTCAATATTGCAAGGCAATTAGAGAGCATTTCTAGCACAAGGGGCATAGTCTCAGACGGTCTTGGGTGCAACGATTAGGAGGAAATCTACGTTGGTTTCTATCTTAGGCCGCATTTCAAAGGACCCGAGGTTAATTCTTATGCTTTATCGTTTCTCTCTTGTATTTTTGTTTTATGACAATAATCACATGTTAAATTTTGCGTTATAGTCCTAAATTTTAAGGGTTTTATACGGATATTACCCTACAGTTAATTAGTATTATTAGTTGTTGTAGAATATTTTATGATAGTTATTAAGTGATTATATAGGATGAGACGGTTTTATAAGATGGATACTTTGTGATTTCGAGTGGCTTATAGAGTATGTTAAAATATAGGTTAATCCTACTCGGTTTCAATAAGAATAGATGGTTGCATGTGTCATTATTGTATTATTGTGCATTATAATATGATTTTGTGGATTATGAGTGTCGGCTTCATAATGTTGTTGGGTATTCTTTGTGAAATGGTACTGAGTAATAGTGTTGGTCTCATATGAACATTGTAGTTGCACGATAACATGATAGTTAGCATTCGTTGTTAGACTCATAATACGTGGAGGTTGCATCTTGGCATGATAATGAGGTAAGGCGACTTGAAAAGTCGGTATGGTTATGAGTACATGTATTCGGGTTATGTTGGTGAATCACGTTAATGTGAAAGAGTTACACTTTATATTCATTCTGATGCATATTGTGATATATGTGCTTGTTAGTAGAATTGTGGTGGTGATACTTGGTTGATTGAGGAGACGTAAGGCGGTTAGGAGACCGTTTTACGCTCGAGTCGCCTCTTGGAGCTTCCTACTTCAAGTGGGATGTGCACATTAATGACTTGAGTACGGAGGGACTCGTGTGGTTGAGGTACAACATCTGGCAAGGGATTCGGTTGCCTTCTGGACCTGGTACCACGGGGTTGATCCGAGTACTTATTTGTGAGGTGTGGCGTCATTGGCGGTTTCCTGACACCGGTGTGGTTGTGGGTATGGATGGGCGTGTCTTGGTACTGATGTGGTGTTGTATAGTCATGAGTTATGCATTTCATTAGCATATTGTATACTTACATATTGCATAGTGTTCTTTGTTGATTTATTGAAACTGACGTGTTTGGGTTATGTGTAAATTATCACCTATTTCCGGGGTGGCCTATGTCGATCCATATGCTATTTCCGATCATATGGGGAGCAGATTGAGTACAGGTTGATTTGGTGTCACGCGGGAGACGGGACGCGCTTTGGACTTGGAGTCGAGCTACCTAGTTAGATGACTTAGATAGTAGTCAAGTTGTATATGTTATAGTTTACATTTATTAATCTTTTAATCTTTTGTAAATCACTAAACTTGTTATTTATTTAAGTTGTTCTTTAATTGGAGTTTTTAAACAATGGCTTGGGAAATCGAGATGGTAACATCCTCCCATTACCTTGGCTGGGTAAGAAGGGGGTGTTACAGCTTAAATAAGGAAACAAGACTATATTTTAATTGAGATATAATCCTTTAATCTTTTAATCACTATAATCTTCTGTAAACTCTCACTTACATTCGTCTAATTAAAATAAAACAAAGTTGGTTTAAATCTAAAATAAATTACTTGTAAAAAAATTCATTAAAACTATTTGAGAAAAGTTATAAATTAAAATTAAAGTTGGGCAAACAGTGACAAGACACGAAAATACTGCACAAACCCGACACGAAATTAATGGGTTGAGGTTGAGGCTTAATGACCCGTTTATGTAAATGTGTCAACACGAATACGACATGATATTTAATTGGGTTGGGTTTAAATTGAGCTCTCTAAACACGAAACCGATATGAATGACCTATTTATTTAAATTAATCATAATTTTTCTTGATCCTCTATCACATAAATATATACTTAAACTTTCTAAATATGGATATGACACGAACCTGACACGAAATTAACTGGTTAGGGTTGAGAATTTATGACCCATTTATATAAGTGGGTCGACAAGAACACGACATGAGATTTAATTGGATTAGGTTAGGGTTGGAGGGTTTGTGACCCGTTTATATGTCATACGAATACGAACCCGACACGACCCGATCTGTTTATCAGGTCTAATTAAAAATCATTAGTGTTGTGGCAAAAAAAATCATTAAAATACATATTTCATGACTTCACTCAATTCACTTAATAAGTTTTCCACTTTTTTTTCATATTCAAATAAAAAGGGTGAAATAAAGAATTAATAACATGTCAATTTAAAATTTATAAATAATATATTAAAATGTAAAAGCTTTATGATCTATACTAGTTTAACGTTAATTTATTAACTTATAAACTACTTAATTTTCAGTTACCTTTTTCAATTTCAACTATCAAATAAATTTTTTTCACCAAAATTAAGGATCTTAACCAATTCAGAGAAACATGATTCTTCTTTGAGGTCAACGATAAATAATTCAGTAAGTCTTGTTTACAACCGTTGAAAGTTAAAACGAAGAGGTAGAAAGCACCATTAACCCCTAAAAAAGTGTTGGTTCGGATGAATTTATACCTCTGTTGCAAACTATTGTTGTTTACAACAAGAATTTGTGTAGAGAATTTATTTGTTATGTCATATGTTTCGAAGTTATCATGCCTAATTTATTTGGTACAATTACATTAGGCGTATATATAACAATGCATAATCTCGTGACTCATGTAACATATTTTATACCCAAACAAAGGTAAACAAGTAATTAAGACATTGAGAGTACCTGATTGAATAAATCATGTATATAACAGATCAATTACAAAAAGGCTTTCTATCATATTTATTTTAGTCCCACTTTTATCGTTGATTAAATAAGCCTAACAATAATAATAATTACCCGTATATCATTTTATGTCATTTACTAAATATTTCATATTAGTTACTTTTCCCTACTAGTTTTACCTAACATTTAATGTTAATTTGGTAACTTATAAACTATTCAACTAGTTTTGTTACCCGTGATATTCACGGGATTTTCAAGTGCTCTTATTTTTTTTAAGGTGTTAGCCTACTTAATATGTTACTCGTATATGTGGGAGTTTCTTGTTAATAACAGATCAAAAGAGATATACAATAATGTCAAAATCTATATACTCTCTCCGTCCCAATCATTTTTCCTCACAAATTCTCTTTTGTGACGAACCATCTGTCACAAGCTTGTGATAGGTAGATATATATCACTTAACCCACTTCTGAGTTCTGACCCACCCAATTTGTCCACTTGAAAGATGACCATGTACCTGTACCCTATTATTTTATTAAAACATGATTACTCTTGTGAGGAGCATTAACTATGCATGACACTCCAAGACATCAAAAGAAACTCTACCCCACTATCATCCCCCACAACACACCTACATCAATTTTTATTTCCATTTCCCTGTGTATCATTTGTATCATCACAAATTCTCATTTATAGACGGACACTATCCGTCTATACGTATAGACGGATACCATTTTCCCTCATAAAATATCCATTTGTCATAAAGTGGAAAGTACATGGAGGTGCCCCACCTTGTCCCCCCTATCCATTTTATTAGAGGTTTTTACCCGTCTGTTCGCCCCACCCGTCTATACCAAAACCTATTATTGTATCATTCATGTGTATTATTTTTAGTGTAATTTTACCTTCCTCCCGTAGGACGGTACTCCTCACACACAAGCCATTTTAATATTCCACTTGGGTGGATTGTGTTTGTGTGTGAGGAGTACCATCCCCCGGGAGGACGATAGAATTTTTGTTATTTTTATTATGTAACCATTTGAAAAGTATACGTAATCATTTCAGCCAACTAATATTATGTAATGGAGTCAAGCTCTGTTCTTTTGGACTGAAACTTATCGGATCTGAACTGAACTGAACTTATAGGATCCGAACTGAACTGAACTGAACTTATAGGATCTGAACTGAACATATTGGATCTGAACTGAACTGAACTTATAGGATCTGAATTGAACTGAACTTATAGGATCTGAACTGAACTGAACTTATAGGATCTGAAGCGAACTTAAATTAAGGCTCTGTTCTTTTGGACTTAATTTCGATTCTAATCGATTCGATTCGATTGATTCACTCCATTCGATTGATTGATTCGAGATCGATTGATTGATTGATTGATTGATTCAAGTCAATTGATTCGATTTATTTCAACATTACTATTATTATTCTTATTGATATTCTTATTATTATTTTTATATTAATGTATTTACTATTGTTATTATTATTATTATATTATTTTTTATATTTATTATATTACTATTATATTTATTAATAATTAATTCGTATTGTTTATATTATTATATTTATATTTAATACATTTATTATTATTATTATTATTATTATCATTATTATTATTATTATATTATATTTATTATTATTAATATATTTATTATTATTAATATTATTAATATATTTATTATTATTAATATTATTCATAACATAATTATTATTATTATATTTAATATTATTATATTAATAATTTATTATTTAATATTTAATATTTTATTAATATACTCATTATTAATATTATTAATCACATATTTATTATTATTATTATATTTAATATTATTATGTTAATAAGTTCTTATATTAGACCTATTATTATTATTATTATTATTATTATTATTATTATATTATTATTTATTTTTTAGTTATTATTATTAATATATTATATTATTATTAATAATGTTATCATTTATATTACTAATATATTATTATTATTACTACTTTATTTATTATTATATTAATATTTTATTTTTTATATATCTTATTAGATTATTATTATTAGATTATATTAATATATTATTATTATTAATGAATAATATTATAATAATATTTATTATTATTATTGTTATTATTTTTATTATAATATTTATTATTATTATTATTATTATTATTATTATTATTATTATTATTATTATTATTATTATTATTATTATTATTATAATCTTTTTATTATTATTTCATTCATTGATTCAGATTCACTCCATTAAGTTGATTCGATTGATTCAGCTCCATTCATTCGATTCGATTGATTGATTCGATTCAGACAATTTCAGTCCAAAAGAACAAGGCCTAAGTGAGGTATATGATCTGAACTGAACTTATAGGATCTGAACTGAATTGAATTGAACTTATAGGATCTGAACTGAACCGAACTTATAGGATCTGAACTGAACTGAACTTTTAGAATCTGAACTGAACTTATAGGATCTGAACTGAACTGAACTGAACTTATAGGATCAGAAGTGAACTTATATTAAGTGACTTTAAGTCCAAAAGAACAGGGTCTCAATAAATTACATCAAGTTAAATATGGGCACAAACATTCACGAAATGGAAAGATCTTTTAGACCATGTTCTTTTGGACTTAAAGTCACCTAATTTAAGTTAACTTCAGATCCTATAAATTCGATTGATTGATTCATTCAGATCCTATAATTTCGATTCGATTCGAATCCTATAAGTTCGATTTAGACCCTATAAGTTCAATTCGATTCGATTCGAATCCTATAATTTCGATTCGATTCGAGATCCTATACTCACTTAATTTAAGTTCAGTTCAGATCCTATAAGTTCAGTTTAGTTCAGTTCAGATCCTATAAGTATAGTTCAGATCATATAAGTTCGATTAAATTCGAGATCCTATAAGTTCGATTAAGTTCGAGATCCTATAAGTTCGATTCGTTGATTTAGATCTTATAAATTGATTCGATTCGAATCCTATAAGTTTCAGTTCAAAAGAATAGGGCCTTAGTCTGCTATATGTTCAGTTAATTGATCAATATGTTACCACTAAGGCCCTGTTCTTTTGGACTTAAAATCACTTAATATAAGTTCACTTCAGATCCTATAAGTTAAGTTCGATTCGATTACATTCGAGATCCTATAAGTTTAATTGATTCTATAAGTTCGATTCGATTCATATCCTATAAGTTCGATTCATTCGAGATCTTATAAGTTCGATTCGAGATCCTATAAGTTGATTTAGTTCGATTCGATCCTATAAGTTGATTCGGATCCTATACCTCACTTAATTTAAGTTCGATTCGAGATCCTATAAGTTGATTCGATTCGATTCGAGATCCTATAAATTCGGCTCGATTCGAGATCCTATAAGTTCGATTCATTCGAGATCCAATAAGTTCGATTCCAGATCCTATAAGTTAAGTTAAGTTCGATTCGAATCCTATAAGTTCGATTCGATTCGAGATCGGATAAGTTTCACCCAAAAGAACAGGGCTCAAAACTTAACGTCGATCTCGAATCAATCAAGTTATAGGATCTCAATCAACTTAATCGAACTTATAAGATCTCGAATCAACTTATAGGATCTCGAATCGAATCAACTTATACAATCTGAATCGAATCGAACTTATAAGATCTGAACTTTTCTGAATTGAACTTATACGAGCCGAACTTAACTTAATTTTATTAACTATTATTATTATTATTATTATTATTATTATTATTATTATTATTATTATTATTATTATTATTATTATTTGCCAAGAGAGAACATTGATAAAAAAAAAAAATTATAGTCTAAAACACAATGTAAAATAATAACATTTTTCCGCTTTATATGCATTGGTTTGTTCATACATTATACTACGATTACATTACGATAACAAATAAATCACGCATTATATCTTTTTTTCTAACCATTTATTTCCATATTATCATAATTCTCATCAAATTTTCACTATCACTCTCAACAACGGATCCATTGTCTCGCCAAATATTTTTGACTATGTTGTTTCGTACCTAATACATGGCCTTATTCCGCTTTTTATCAAACATGCCCAAATCTATTGTGACGCTAAAATTATTAATGAGATGAGTGATTTTTTTTAAAAAATAATAATGTATGTATCGAATAATTAATGTCAAATATTTTTGTATCGGTCTTTAAAAATAATACTCCGTATATAGCTTTTCTGAACTAAATTTATAGGATCTGTATTTTTCTAAACTGAACTTATAGGATCTGAATCGAATCAACTTATAGGATCTCGAATCAACTTATTGGATCTCGAATTGAATCAACTTATTGGATCTCGAATCAATCGAATCAATCGAATCGAATCAACTTATAGGATCTCGAATCAACTAAAATTAAGTGACTTTAACTCCAAAAGAACAGGGCCTAAAACATTAGATGTAAGCAATGTAAATGGCTTGTATTGATTATAATCCGTGAAAAAATAAGGAATTCATCTCATTTTTAAAGTGTGGTTGAAAGGTTGTATGAGGAAAGCAAAATAGAATAATTGTTTAATTGAGATGTCACTTCCACGGCAAATTTTAGTCATGTGAACAGTAGTTTAATGCACACTAGCCCCACCCCACTTTGCTCACGGGCCATTTTTATACCATTTACACATAATACTATTGTAGTCGACCCGTCACAAGCTTGTGACGGATACATCAAGACTGGTTGTTGATTTAAATATCACTTACAAAGAAAAAAGAGACTAACAAATGATTGGGACAAAGGGAGTAATAACTACCTATCAACCATTACATTGAATTTGTGATTGTCATTATACATAGTTGCTTCATTTATTGGCTTATATAGTAATTTGTATGGTTAAGATTTACCTTATGGGCCAAAATAAATTATTATTGTTAACATAATTCAATCTCAATGGTACACCTAAAATCCCACCATAAAACCTCTTATAAACCTCCTATAAGCAATGTCATAAATTCAACATAACCCCCCATGGAATCCAAATCAACCTAAACACCGAAAAGCCATTAGAGGAAAAAAATCAAGTAAAATGTGATTCAGATTCATATATGAAATATACACTGATCTAATATCTTAACAACGGCATAAATGATACATGTTCTTTCTAGCCAATGATCAGCGAGAATAAAAGATCCAATATTTTTGCTTTCCGAATATATACATGGATATAATAGCTTAATAACGCCAAGTGATTGAGAATTTCATATTTGTATCCATACAAATTTGTAGTATTTTATAGCCGAATTTATTTTCACATGCCTTTGTGTTCTCCTTCTCATAATCATGCTACAAATTTAGCGGCATCCACATTACTTTGCCTTGAGGGAAAAAAATAGATTAAGAGCTTTAAAATTATACTCCCTCTATTTTTTTTATATATGACTTTCTCACATTTCGAGATACTCACTTCTCTCTTCAATATCTCTTAAAATATAAGACTAAATATTATGATATGTATACTCATATGAAAGAGTTTTTCGTAAGTATTTTAATGGTACCATTTTTATATTTTTTGAACAAATATATTTTTGTAAATATTAAAGTCAAAGGCTTAACTCGTAAATGCAAAACGTCATATATAAAAAAGTGGAGGGAGTAGATAGTTTATATACCTTAGCTTCAGGGCCGTCTTGGAGATTTGGGGTCCCCTGTACGAAGATAAAAAACGGGGCCCTATATTTGTGAAAAGCGAAAATTTTCTAAGTTTTATATAAATCTACTCTGTATATTTTATTATTATAAAGTCGATTTAGGATACCAAATAAAATAGGAGTAATAAATTAACGGTGTTGCTCTTTCACATACGCCTTTTACTCTTTCACATACTTTTTTTCATAAAATTTTCATACTCTACCCTTTTCCTAAATCTAAACAAATTAGGTTTTTTATATACCATTCTCCTAAAATTAAAACCTAATCTTCTAAAACTTGAACATGGATTACAATTCTTCAATTAATGAAGTAATACTAATTTATTTAGCAATTATGTTGGTTATTTCTTATTAATTATTTTGATCTAAAATTGGGTTTATAATCAATTATGTGAGTGATTTGTGCGGTGGATTGTGGTGTTCAGAGCAGGTAGTATGGTGGACGACGGCGGTCGGAGCAGGAGTACAGGGTGGTGGTCGGTGGTCGGAGCAGTAAAGGGCGGTGGGGGAGGGCGGGCTTGATGAAGGGCGGTCACGGGGGGTGGTGGTCGGTGGTCGAGACCACGGTCATGGTAGGGCGGTGGTCGGAGTTGCAAGGGTGGGTGAGGGTGGCGGAGTTGCGGGGGAGGGGAATGTCGGAAAGGGAGTGCGGGGAAGGGGAATGTCGTTACTGTTTTTTTTTTTTTTTTTTTTTTTTTTTTTTTTTTTTTTTTTTTCGAAAATCATTATTAGTTTTTTTTTTTTTAGAAATTCATAATTTTGTTTTCTTAATAGTTATTTATTGATTATTTTTATTTTGATCTTTGTGTTAATTAAGTAGATTAATTTACTTCTTTTTATTTATTCGAAATTGTAGGACGGTGATGATTTTGAACATTTTGCAGACGATACGGTACGGTTGAAACTTCGCATGTATAACCTGTCTAGAATTTTATTTTCGTAAAATCATAGTTAGTTTGTTTTTTTTTTGAATAATAATATTTCTTTTTTTATTGATTATTTTTAGTTTTCGTTTGATTTTTTTACTTTTTAAGTAGATTAATTTATTTATGTAGTTTATTTGGAAACTGTAGGACGCGGATGATTTTGAGCATTTTGCCGATGATATGGTTGACACTTCACATGTTTTCATTCTTGATCATACCTTCAAATCATGTGCCGAACTAGTAACAGAAACTAAAAGAATTGGTCTTTTACATAATGTTCATATCCGTTTACAAGTTTATCACGAAGAGCGAAGTGGTGGTTTTGGTGAACAACGACTTTTTGTGATCGATCTAGACCATATCGATCTGATCGAATATAAACGCTTCATCTAGCAAACGTTTAACTGGCACAAAAAGTTGTCTATGTCCATTTAGATTGAAAGGTATTGGGCAACCAGGCGGTGCGTGGAAGTTATCTGTTCTTAATGGGATGCATAATCACAAGCTTGTAGAAAAGGATGAAATTTTAAATCCTAAAGTCAAAGAAATTATTATGAGAATGACTGCAAGTCAAGTTCCCGTGGCGAATATATTGATTGAGTTACGTAACTGAGAATTATAAAGTTACGCAAAAACAAGTATACAATGTACGGGCGGAGAGAAGAAAAGGGTGAGAGGAAATCGCACATCATCGGAACAATTACGAACACTTGCCGATGCTCATGGTTATCTACACTTTCATCAAACGATTCCGGGAAGAAAAAGGTACATCCGAGCTAACGATCTCTTATTCGCTCATCCAGTTCAATAAATCATTGAAACATTATCCATTTGTCCTTATTGCTGATTGTACGTACAACACGAACAAGTATAAGATGCCGCTATTGGAAATTGTTGGTATTACACCAGTAAATAAAAATTTCTCTGTATTTTATGGGTTCCTGGAAAATGAAAGGGGGACGGCATATGATTGGGCGTTTAAGTGTATCAGGGAAGTATTAGATACAGATGAGGAGATAGTTTTTGTGACTGATAAAGAAAAAGCGTTAATGAATGCCATTCAGAAATATTTTCCAAATGCTAGACACTTGCTATGTAGACGTCACATAGAAAAAGACGTGGAGGCTTGGGTAAAGAGAGTAACAAAAAATGGTTCAAGGGGTGAAGCATTCGCAAAAGGGAGATGGAAAAATTTGGTAAATTCTGCAACTGAGGCTGAATATTTGGAAAATGAGAGGATATGTTTCGAAAAATACCGGTTAGTCCCGGGATTGAAAAAATATTTGAAAGAGACATGGCTTGATTTATATAAAGAGAGATTCGTGTCCGCTTGGATTAACAACATCCTACATTTTGGGAATGTTACCACAAACAGGTAATATGTAAATACATTATTATGTTAAATACGCACTATTATTATTATTTGTTTCAATTTTTTAAACTTGCATTGTGTTGTTTACAGAGTTGAGGGTGCGCATGCGTCGCTTAAGCGATTGCTAAAAACGTCCAATGGTGGTTTCGACACAGTTTTTGAAACAATTCATAATTCTGTAAAACTTCAGATTGGAGAAATAGTTAGAGAATTAGGCCGCTCAAGAATTATTCGTCTTCATATTGGCGTGGCTTTGAATGTTTATCAAAGATTGAATTTAAATGTTAGCCACCACGCGATTAATGCTATAGACCTTGCACTACAAAAGGCAGAATGTAATAATTGTGTTAAGAAGGTGACACATGGTCTACCTTGCGCATGCGAGGTTATTAAGCTACTCGACACAGGTATTTGCAAATAATATACAAAAAATTAGTTAATGATACTTGTTACTTGTTATTCGTGATGATAATTGTTGTTTTCTACTTGTAGATGGCTGTATTGAACTAGACTCTATTCACCAATTTTGGAAAACTTTAGATGTCAAGACAGTTGTTGGAGAAGGAGTTGCTGAAAAGGAGGTTGAGGAGGAAAATAGGTTACGCAAACTAGTTGATGAAGTGATAAAGGGTGGTGCACAATCGATGAAAAAAATTTCTGAATACATTGAGAATATGTTGCATCCTCCTAACATTGTTGACCCTGAAGTTAAAAAGACAAGAGGGCGCCCCAAAAAAACCTCGGTTTCAAGAACACCATCACAATGGGAATACGTTGAAAAAGAGTTTCCCACTGAGAGCTATGAAAGAGGGAGATCAACGAACACAGTCGGAAAGGACAAAGAGGTTCCTAAAAAGGGTCGTAAAAGAGGGAGAAGTAATGGTTCGGTCGCAAAGGAGAAAGAGATTCCTACAAAGAGTAGTACACCATTTCAGTGGCAGGAAGATTTATGTGATGTCATGGTAAGTTGGATAACGGACTGGGTGAATGTCATAGGTGATGGAAATTGCGGGTACCGCTGTATTGCTTTAGATATTTATGGCGATGAAAATGAATGGCTAAAGGTAAGACGTGATTTATTGGATGAGCTAGAGAGTAACAAGGAGTTCTATACTGATATTTTTGCGGGTGTGGATAATTTTGTTGCCCTTTGCGATAGGGTTTCTTTTTCGGGGGGACAATGTTTGCGACCATATTGGTTTGACACTGAGTTATTGCTTGTTGCTGCCAATCGTTATAATGCAATTTTTGTGAGTTTGTCACGCCGTCAGAGTATGACTTGTTTACCAACGAAAGCAACAAATGTAGATGAACATGGTCCAAGAAGAATTTTCTCAATGGTCTACCTTCGAGCCGCGGAACATTTTGTATGGGTAAGTTTATGTAATTATTTTTGTATTCTTGAATGTTTTTATAATTGTGTTACACCGTCTTAAAATACTATATTAATGATTTTTGTAGGTACGACTTGGAAGTAGGAGTCCATTACCAAAGGTTTACTCGCTTGGTAATGTTCGATATCTGAATCAGATTCAAGATAGATTAACGCTTTATCAAAAACAAGTTCCAACCAAATCGAACAATGGGACAACAACCATTGAATTAGATGACTTGTAATAGTTTAGTTTAGTACTATCATGTATTATTTTAGAAAAATATTTAGATACTCATTTGTTATTTATATTTATATTTATATTTTCATTTCATATTCACTGTGAAAATATTCAATTTCATTTTACTAATGGGTATTGTTTTCCGTATTTAATTGATTATTTAGATCCTTGAATTTGGGTGCGCAGGGTTGGTAGTCTAATGCTCATATACATGCCAACTGAATTCATACAGACATGGTCCTATGCTCCTGTCACCTCTTATCTCCCTGCACCTACTTGCAGTCGGCAGTTATCGACAGTAGCTTATTTGACTTTTCTTGACTGCAGACTCGACAGTACAAATTTTACGCCACATGCCCAAGTCTGAACGGAGTCTCCTGTCAAACCGACTTCTTCCCTTTCGTACTGCGAGACTACTGCCACATGCCCAAGTCTAATCTAATACATACACCAAAATATCTACATCTTACTATTTTCAGTTCAAACGTTGCTCACAAAACTAGGACCCAGCTGCCACTTTGTAGTGTAGAATCCGTTTAATTTCCGTGTTTTATCTCGTGTCAGAAGAAGAGAGTGCGTGAGTCGTGAAACACAAGATGAGACACGAAAATGGGATACAAGATCTCTTACGAATTACGATGCACAAAATGTTAACCATTTAAAGGAAGTTTGCGAGACGAGTTTTAATGTTGACGGGTTTTGAAACCGAGTAGAGATTAATGATTACGAAATTTACCATCTCTCAATAACAACTGCAAAATGTTACTGTACTTCTTTCTGTAAAAGTCAACTTGGAATCTGGGAACAAAAAAGACGCATGAAACACAAGAGGATTAGAAAAACATGAACACAAAGGCAACTTCCACTTTATTCTAATCCTCCAACTAACATTTATCCTCTCACTACTCTTTACAATTAATTCTCATTATTTTCTATGTTTATTGATTCATCCATGGCTGCCCATTTACTTTCTTCCTCCTCTATTACTTGTAAGTTTCTTATGTTGAGCTTATATTTTTCGATACATTACTCCCTCCGTTTCAGTCAATAGTTTAAGTTTCACTCGCGTAATAAATTAAATGTAAACTATTCACTGGCACAGGTGGAACTTTATAATTTGAATTAATTTGGCTGTATCTTTTGCTGATTGTGTTCAGATTGTCATCCAATATGGAGTTCAGATGATGTTATTGGAATCAATTTTGCATGCATTCTGAACTGTAAACCACCCCTGCACCGACTTCTTCCCTTTCGTACAGATGACTTCTTTAACTCAGAATTTCCCATTTCAGAAACTTCGTGTGTGGTGTCGACTCTCATCCGGACAGTCGTATACAGCTTACAACGTATGGCAAGGACTCTCGTATACAGCTTACATCTACCAATGTAAGCGAAATGATCCCATGTAAATGGTTTTGTTGAGTACTGCTATCTTGGAATTAATATATTTAATGTTTTATAATAATAATAATAATAATAATAATAATAATAATAATGGTGGCGGTGGTCAGAACGACCGTGGGCTGGGGAAGGAGGGTTGTGCGGTGGTAGCCGGACTCGGAATCGCAGGGGGATGGGAGGGGGAGTGCGGCAGTCGCAGGGGGAAGGGAGACCGGTGCAGGGGTGGCTGGCCGAGGTCGGAGCAGGGACTGGTGTCGGCCGAGTGCCGGCGAGATGGTGGTTAATGGAGGTGTGTGGTGGTTAATGGAGATGGGTGAAGGGGATTAGGGAAGGGAGAGAAATAATTGATTTGTTGGGGAAAAGGATGAAGAAATGAGAAGGGTAACCTTGTAAATTACGTATGTGAAAGAGTAAAAGGCGTATGTGAAAAAGCAATACCCTAAATTAAACCCACGTAAAAATATAAAATGTAATTCTCATTTGCGAGGGGCTCTTTTTCGGCACAAATTGTGACGGATCCAAATATAACCATTTTAATGAGAAAATATGACCATAATTTAATAGTTAACATTTTATGAATGATTATTTTTCATCTTAAAGTGGTCACATTTAGGGCCGTCACAATTTGTGACCGTCGCAAGAGAGACGAACTGAATATAAAATTATATTAGTTACTTAATTTTGTGAGCCAAACTGAAAATCGTCTCCCACTATTTTTAGGTCATTACTTAATAGAAATTATTTTAGATTGGGTTGATTTTTTTAGAGGTAAACATATTATGCTCTAATACTTTATAAGTTATAAGGGTGTTATTCGTTAGAAATAAGAATATGGTGGAAAAAATGCAATTATAAGGCCGAACTATTCAGTGCAAGAAAAAAAAAATGGAAAATATATGAGCAAATGAGGAATCGAACCCCTAGAGTGGGAATGGAAAGCAAATGGCAAACCAATGAGACACTATGCATTCAATTGATCTTTTGCGATAGATTGATATGTGTCTAGTAAGTTGGGGTTTTTGGGCTTAAATTTTCGGGGCCGTGTGCAGCCGCACGGGCTGCACGGGCTCAAAGACGGGCCTGCTTAGCTTGTTCATGATGACATTCGGATCATTACCCATCTTAAACCTTCTGATTCTTGAAACAATACATAATATAAACATCAGAATGCATACACTTTATTAACTTCGTAGAAATGAAAATCCATCAAATCCAAAAAATGTGAATAAACTGAACACGGTCGTGCACAATGCTTAATTATTTGTGAAGTTAAAAACACCTCCGTTAATACGAACAACATACATTATATATATATATACATATTAGCAAATCCATACAAAATATACACTTTGTATCATAACCCTTAAAATAATACAAATTACAGTCGTATTTAAATGTAAGATTTTCAAAAAATTAATTTCTGTAAAGTTAGAAATTACCTTCAAATGCTAATAGATAAATCAAGAGTATTTCATAATATGTTGCATAATAAAACTTCCTCAACCAATCATATATTTAACATTCCTATTTTATTTGTAGGAAGGTGTTTAGAAAAGCTTTGGCCTTTAGTCTTCTGTGAACTATTTGTTTTGATATGTTAAGTATAAAAGCAAATCATAATATTTATAAATGGACATTATTAATTTGCTATTATTGGGTAAAGGGAGAGAGATAATATTCTCAAATAAAGATAGATATAAATACAAAGCGGAATAAGAAGTATTGTAACTTGTAAATTAATTTATTATTATTGCATTAATGGAGGATATATATATTACTCTCACATAAAGATAGATATAAATACGAAAGGGAATATGAAGCATTGTAACTTGTAAATTAATTTGGTTTATTATGTAATTAACAATAAACATAATTTTTGTATGATTTTGAAGGGTATTGTACATATTGTAAGATATGTCTTCTTGAATATTTTATAAAGTGCCATGTGGCGGTTAAACATATACCCAAGTTACCCTTTTTATATTATTGTATAGAATTTTAGCTATATTTTCAATTTTCAACTATCAAATAAATTGTTTTCACGAAACAACCTTAATTAATCCAAATCTTAATCATTTCAGAGAAACCTGATTCACCTTTGCGATCAACGATAATTTATTTGGTAAGTCATATGTTAGAACTTTACAATGCCTATTTTTGTGCTACGATTCTACTAAGCGTATGTATAACTATGCATACTTCGACTCGTGTAACATTTTCTATACCTAAATACGAAATGCATGCAAATATTATATTGTTTTCTCTTTTTATCCTATTCTTACTTTCTCTTCATAATGACGTATACTGCAGTTTTTAATGTTAGATGTTGGAATATTTCCACCATTTTCGAGGGATTCAAAGTTGATATCACATAAAGGACGTTTCTCAAATGCTTAAGCCACAGTTTATTTAGTGTCCATTGGAAGTTGACTGAAGTGGTTTTAGGGTTTGTGTTTACGAGGGTGATTCAATAACCTAGTATTACACACTGTTTTCATATTATGAATAGGCTGTATTTGTGTTACTATGGCTAATAAAATTTAGGGTTGGTTATTTCCGTTATTTCTAACTTTAATGCATCATATCCACTTAGCCACTTAGGTGTGTAGTCGTGTACACGATGTACTCTAGGGGTAAATTAGTAATATACTTTCTTATTTTCAACCATTTATTTATTTACTTTTTCAATAACCGTAGCGTAAATCGATAAGAACATTTATCAGATGTTATCTATAAAACCTTATTAAAAGGCTAAGGTAAAATGGCAATTAAAAGCCATGTAGACTATAGACTAAATGCCACATCGGATTATAAAATGCCACCTTGTACTCTTAAAAGTCCACGTTAGCACCTAAACACAAATCAAAGCTCTAAGTCATCTATTATCTTTTACGTTGATTACAATTAATTGAAACTTTGTAGCACTTGAAACTGAAGCAAGCGAAAGGCCAAGAGACTAAGCAATTATGCATGCACTTGTAAGTTGTAACTGAAGATAAAGGTAAAACCAAAAGACTGAAAGCAAGTTTAAGTGATCAGCTCCTCTATTCAATGTCTTATTTATCATAAATTTCTCTATTTACGATTGTGGTCAATTCTTTACCCATCTATCTATCTATTCTATCTATAGAATATTATAAAAAGGCAAACATGAGTATTTTCTGTTTGCCATGTAGCAGCCTCTAATCTCTATAAAATGATCTGTAGTAATCTATCGTAAACAAAAAAAAAAGTAGTAAAAAAAAAAGGCAAATGTGCAATTTATCTCTACAATTTAATTGTTATAGTAATTATAAGTTAAGAAAGACATGAATACTGTACAATAAAGGAGTCATTACTTTTATAAATTCTTTAAACCGTTTGTTAACTATTTTTTTTCCCCTCACCCTTTTCCCTCCTCACTTGACCTAATAACAATAATTTAGGTGTTTGTTTGCCGGTTATAAATACCAACATTAATTCATTTTTATCTTCATACTCAATCTCTCATGGTTCTCAACAATCATCACCTAGCATTATAGAATCTCATTTACATATCACTCTATAGAACTTTATTTTTATTTGATGCTTATTATGTTCGTATTATTCTATATGAGTAGGTCTCCTGAGAGACGGTCTCTTAATAAGCTTTATTGAAAGACCATTGTACAATTTTATGAAAAAATGGTACTAAAGGTAATAAAATAGGTACAAATCATTATTAATGATAAAATGGGTACATTTATTATGTAAATAGGTACGAAATTACTATGTCACAATCAACAATAAAAAGGGTACGAAATATAAATAAAAGGGTACGAAATATTGGTCTCTTAATAATTTAGTGAGAGACCGTCTCTCCCAAGTTTTAGTGATTCTATATATATATATATGATTAATTGGTTTACAATTATAGGAATGCAAAGGCGGATGGAGATCAAGCAAGTGATTTGTTGATCAATGCCACATTGTTAGATAGTACGAGTAAAATTTTATTCTTTTTTTTTGTTAGGGAAAGTATGATTTTATTCTTCAATTTTCCTTTTCATGGTCTTTTAGTGATTTTTGGGTACATGTTTTAGACTTTTAGTGATTGTATTTTCTTATTCTTTTCACAAATTATAGAATAAGACGGTGTCACACGTAAGACGGTCCATTTTGTAAATAAAGTTATTCATTTGTTGCTAATAAACGAGTTATGTGTTTACACAATAAGACCGTCTCATACAACAATTATTGTATTCTTTTGGACTGAAAAACATGTAAGCGACGCATATATATTTCACTACAAGAAAAACTAAAACAGGCGACCGAAATTTGGCGACTGATAAAGGTAGTCGCCAAATTGGCGACTGATTTTCAGATTAGCAATCAAATCGATCGCTAATCATCCGCGACGCTTTTTTTAAAAAGGGAATCAAAAGTGGCGACTGATTTTTTAGATTTGGCGACGGATTAGTGGTAGTCGCCAATTTGGCGACTGAAATTCAGTCGCCAAATTTTTTAATAGAAACAAGTCCCTCCTCTCTCCTACTTTACTCTTTACGAAACAAAAAAAAAGGAAGAGCGACGACAGCAGCGACGAACAACACGACACAACCACACTTCCACCGCCACTTCCACTCTTTTAATTAGGTTAGTTTTTTTTGTTTAATTTCAGTTTAATTAGTTTAATTTATTAGATTAATTTGTAGTTAGTTTGATTAATTTGTGGTTAGTTTGTTAGATTTATTTGTAGTTAGTATATTAGATTAATTTGTAGTTAGATTTAGTTTAATTTGTGTTTGAATTAAAAGGGAATGATTAAGGGGGTTTGTGTTTAGGTTTAGGGTTATGGGTGGGGGTTGATGGGCCGTGGGTGGGGGTTGGTCGGCCGTGGGTGGGCCGTGGTGGGCCGTGGATGGGGGTGGGTTGTGGGGTGGCCTTGGGTGGATCGTGGGTGGTGTTTGGTGTTGGGTAGCTAAGTGAAACCGTCTCATTATCATTAGTATTAAGCTAAGTGGAACCGTCTTAATTAATATTATTATTATTATTATTATTATTATTATTATTATTATTATTATTATTATTATTATTATTATTATTATTATTATTATTATTATTATTACTAAGTTAAGTGAAACCGTCTTATTATTATTAATATTAAGCTAAGTAAAACCGTCTTTTGCATTAATGGAATTAGCTAAGTGGAACCGTCTTTTGGATTAAGAGAAATTAGCTATTAGCTAAGTGGAACCTTCTTTAGGACTTGATTTTGATAAATTTAGTTTCATAATTCATGTTATTGATGAATTGAGGTTGAATAACCCTGTTTTTTTGTTTTTCTTTTCTCCTTTCAGGGGTCTCACCTCGCTGCTGAGCACCACCGTCCGCGGTAGCTGTTGCTTCTTGTTTTCTTTTCATTTTTGCTTTTACTTGATTAGGTAACCTCCTCTTACCAGTTACCTTTTAAATTTACTAATTTTAGTTCAAATTATGCTACGGACTTTAGGATAGAAACCTTTATTATGTGGTTGAATTATGCTATTGATTGACTTAATTAATTTAGTACCAAGTGTGTTGTTGTTTATCTTAAACTTTAAATTAGTGTTAGTTTGATTTGATGTTGACTTAGTACCCGTTCAAGAATTACTCCTTAGGAGTAATTCTTGAATAGTCCCCATTTTGGGACTGTCTTTGTACGTTTCAAGTCATTTAGGTAGTAAACACGTACTTGTGATTTATTAATGAGGAATGAGTTTGGTGGCGATCCCTTTAATGTTCTCCGAATACATGTATATGTGGAGTAATTAGATATTCTACATTGATGTGTATTTTGAGAACTGAAGGGAATTGCTGCCAAATTTTTTCTTCATTAATAAATTACAAGTGTGTTTGCTAGTGACTTGAAACGTACATTGACGGGTTTAGGTTGGAGTGATAAGGACCCCATTCGAAGATGGATTACTTATTGACAATATTTATATATTGTTTTCATATGTTTATTATATAATGTGGAGTATAATGTTTAAATTTTGTATGTAATATTATTGTTATTTTTTAAAAATGTTTAAATTATTGTGGGGTCTTATTTAGATTAAAATGAAGATATTGGAACGTTCATGGATGTATGAAGGAAGATTAGACCATTCCAATAAGAAAAGACGTCCTACCGCTAGATTTATAAAGGGTGTTAGCGAGTTTATTGAATTTGCTAAACAACAAGATGAATATGACTTGGTAGACAAAAAACTTAGGTGTCCTTGTGCCAAATGCAAAAACCTGAAATACTAGCTTGACATTGTAGTAGAAGAACATCTCATTATAAACGGGTTTAAGCCAAATTATTACAATTGGATTTCACATGGAGAAGCATATTCTCCAATTCATGAACAAGCTCACACCCAACAAATACAAAATGATGAGAACCCATATAGAGAGATGGTTGTTGATGCTATGGATTCCACTATTTTTAATAGTGATGACCTTACAACCATTTCTGAAGAACAACCGCCACACCCACAAGCAAAAGCCTTTCTTGACATGTTAAAAGCCTCAGAAAAACCCTTGTATGAAGGAAGCAGAATGACATTGTTACAAGCCGCTTCTAGGCTAGTTAAATTGAAATGTGAGTTTAATATGCCATTTCTTGCTGTTGATGGCATTGCCTCGTTCCTTGAGGAATCTTTCCCCGATGATAATATCATGACCCGAAGTTTATACACTACCAAAAAAGTAGTTAAAGGTCTTCAGTTACCGCATGAAAAGATTGATGCATGTCCTGAAGGATGTATGCTATTTTGGAAAGATGATGCTTTGCTTGACAAATGCAAAGATTGCGGGGCCAATAGATATGAGACAAGTGAAGGAGATACATTTTTGGTGTTGAAAAAAGGCAAGGGTAGTAAGAGGGCCAAAAAGAGTAAGAGACCAATAGCATGTAACCAATTGTTTTACTTTCCTCTCGCACCAAGACTTCAAAGAATCTATGCCACCAAAAACATTTCCGAACAAATGAGATGGCACAAAGAAAACCCACGTGCTCCGGGGAAGATGAGTCATCCTAGTGATGGGGAAGAATGGAAACGATTTGATCAGATGTATCCTGAATTTGCCAAGGAACCCCGCAATGTACGACTTAGATTGTGTACGGATGGATTTGATCCTTTCGGTAATTTTGGGAGGAAGTATTCTTGTTGGCCCGTTATGGTCACACCATACAACTTACCACCTTGGTTATGTATGAAAAGACCATTTATCTTCTTGTCACTTATTGTTCCCGGACCAAAAAGCGCGAAACGTAATTTGGATGTTTATTTATAACCATTAGTGGAGGAGTTGAAATATTTGTGGGAAGTTGGGGTGGAAACTTATGATGTGTCTAAAAAACAAAATTTTCAACTTAAAGCTTCCCTTTTGTGGACAATAAATGATTTTCCTGCCTATGGTATGCTATCTGGGTGGTCTACACAAGGACAAAAAGCATGTCCTTGTTGCATGGGGGAAAGTAAAGCATTTTGGCTTCCCAATAGCAAGAAAATAAGCTGGTTTGATTGTCATAGATGCTTCTTACGAGAGGGAAATCCACATAGGAGGAACAAGAAAGCTTTCAGAAAAGATAAAGAGGTGCTTGATGCCCCTCCGAAACGAGTGCATGGGGATGAGATATGGAAGATGGTATGTGATTTACCATCCCCTGTTGATGGTACCGAAGAAGAATTTAAAGAATTGAAAAAGCAGAAAAACGGTTGGTTTAAAAGAAGCATTCTTTGGGGTCTTCCTTATTGGAAGACAATGTTGATAGGACATAATTTGGGTGTAATGCACATAGAAAAGAATTTCTTTGAGCAACTAATTGACATGATCATGGATGTAGAAGGTGAAAAATGTAATAGAATTGCTTCTAGAAAAGATTTGCAGAAATTTTGTGATCGTCCCAAATTACACATTCGCGGCGACGGGTCTAAGCCAACATCCATTTTCACTCTCGACAAAGCTAAGAGAAAGGTATTGCTTGAGTGGTTACAAAATTTGAAGTTTCCTGATGGGTATGCATCAGATTTTAGTCGATGTGTTGATCTTAAGAAGCTGAAGTTGCAAGGCTTGAAAAGTCATGATTGTCATGTATTCATGGAGCGATTATTACCCGTTGCTTTGAAACACCTCGTGCCGACAAACGTTTGGAATGCAGTTGTTGAGATTAGTCAATTCTTCCGAGATTTATGTGCCTCTTCAATATGTGTTGATGACATGATTCCTCTGGAAGAGCAAATACCACAGATATTGTGTAAGCTTGAAATGATCTTTCCTCCTGTATTTTTTAATTCCATGGAGCATCTACCGGTTCATTTGCCATATGAAGCCAAAGTTGGGGGACCCGTCCAATATAGGTGGATGTATCCATTTGAAAGGTAATTAAGATAATCTAGCTACTTTTAAATTAAAATTAATAATAATAACTAATCTATTTATTATATGTTAACTTTATTATTAATAAAACTCATCATTAACTTTTATAGGTTTCGTAATCATTTGAAGAAAAAAATTGGTAATAAAGCTAGGGTGGAAGGTTCTATATGCAATGCTTATTTAACGGAAGAGATTGCAAACTTTTGTTCTCTTTACTTTGAAAAACATATAGAAACCAAAGCAAAAAACTTGAATGTTGAGAAACCGGATGAAATAGACGGAAGTTTACCCGAATTTTTTCAAACTCAAGATGATGAAGGGTGTTCATCAAAGGGGCAAACAAGATATTTGGATGATAAGGAGTATAATCGTGCCCACCTTTACGTGCTATCTAATTGTGACCTCTTGGAGTCATACGAAACACAGTTTGTTAATGATTTCATTGAGAGGAATCCTAATATAAGTAAGGATGATGTTTGGGACAAACATGAGGACCAATTTCAACATGGTTTTGAAACATGTAATTGAGTTGAATATTCAAGATGATTTGATAAGAGGTTTGGCTTTTGGTCCTTCAAAAATGGTAAGAATGTGGAATCGATACTCGGTTAATGGGTTTAATTTCCAAACATTCAACCACGGTAAAGGTAAGGCTAGGTGCAATTGGGGGGTTACTATTTCTTCTCTTGATGACAACGAATACTATGGTATAGTTGAAGATATCTTTGAAATTAGTTATAATGGACGTGAGCGAGCTTATAAAACTGTCTTATTCAAGGTTGACTTGGAAGGATAATTACGTATTTGGAATGAGAGTACATGAACAATACAAGCTTGTAGAAGTGAATCGTACTAGAACATACTCTAAGTATGATCCATTTATACTTGCACATCAGGCTCATCAAGTGTATTTTGCTACTTATCCAAGCACAACAAATGATAGAAATCAAAATGCGTGGTGTGCAATCTTTAAGACAAAGGCACGGTCACAAGTTGATACAACTTTTTTCCAAGAAGAAAACGTTTCAAATGAAACACTTTTGTCTCCACCCGATGAAATCAACTATGAGCATGAGAATAAAGATGGTGAAGACATGGAAGAGGAAGAATATTATGATGTGGAAGAGAGACTGCCGGGGGAGGATGAGGAGGAGGAGGAGGAGGAGGAGGAGGAGGAGAGGAGGGAAGAATAGGAGGAGAGGAGGGGGGAAGAGGAGGTGAGGAGGAGAAGGGAGGAGGAGAAAAAGAGGAGGAGAGACGAGGGGTTTGGAGATGAAGATGATTATGATGATGATGATGATGATGACGATGATGAGGATGAGGATGAGGATGAGGACGACGACGATGATGAGTATGATTAAATTGGTATAATTTTATATTCCTCAAGAGTAAATAATTAAAATTTAGAAGTCCGTATAATTTTCATTTATCATTATTTGTGTTAATTTTTATTTGTATTATCGCGATGGCTGGAGCGGTCGAGGTAGGAAGCGTGGAGGCGGCTCGGGTTACGGGCAGTACGCGTGAGGAGGAGGAGGAGTTTGTGCGTGAGGATCCGATGCAGACAGACGGTGACGGTGACGGTGACGAGGATCAGGCTGACGCTACCGACGAGGCAGTACAGGTGCAGATACGGTACACTTCGGATCATCGGATGATACTTGAGCCGATGGGATTATGGTAAGTCTTATTCTTTATTAGTCTACTACTATTATTATTATTTTTTTTTGTAAAATAATAATTGTTTCTAATTTTACATGTTGAAAATAAATGCAGGTTTATGGACGATTGCGTGATACGAGGTGTAACAAAAAGCACGAAGACTAATTTCGTGGGTCCAATTCCTACATCGTGGATACAAGCTTCTAATGCACAAAAAGAGGCGTGGTTCAATAACTTTCGGGTATATATTTTTCGTAGTTCTTTGTTTTAGAAACCAAATAATTAATTTTGATAAATTTTTTAAGAACCAAGTTAGACTTTTATTTTATACTGATATGAAATTTTGTCGCCTTTTTTTTTTGTAGCAATCATTTGCTTGGGAACCGTCTCAAGAACAGAATTTCCGTAACAGGTACAACGAAGTCGGTACTCGATGATATCGGGACGTGATCTGGAAGACGGTCTAGCTACCATACATACATTCCAACCAACAATATCCGTCACAGCCGAGGGCTTACAAATGTTATGGTAAAGTGAGGCAACAGGTAAGGAACGGCAAAATGATTATGGGATATGTGGAGGTAAAGCGTCAAGCTAGCACCTAAACAAGACCATATAATAACATCCAATTCTCAGCTGATTAGAAATCTAACACAAGTCCCTTCTTTGGCACAAAACTCACTAACCAATACACAATCTCCTCAAAAAGATATAAATAAAAACGGAGGAGTAAGACCGTCACAAACTTCCCTTTTTTAATACGGTCTATAATTTTCATTTTCCAATTTTCATTTTCTTTTCATTTTCTTTCTTTCTTCTGAACTCACGTTTCTTTCTCTTTTTTTTTCATTTCATTTTTTTCCTTTTTCATGCTTTTCTCATTTCCTGCCCACGTTTCTTTCTTTTCTACCAACTCCATATGAATAGGAACAAACCAACTCGCAACAATGAGATATATACCACAAAACGTACACTAAACTAGCTTGACTGGCAGGCTTAATTTGGGTGTAGTTAATGGGTCAAAAGGCTAAGTGTGGCTAATGTGGAGTTAAAAGGGTGAAAATGAAAGAAAGGGGGAAATTTGCAAGCACCTCCCTGCGTGTGACACCGACCACAAACCCGAATGTATGCAAGCAAAAAGCAATCGAATTTCATAAAAGTGCAAATTGATGAACATGTTATGCAAGGAGTACTACTCTCGAATTCCTACATGAACTGGTCATGAATAATACCAGTTATACGGCTCTAATAACTTAGAAATTTTCAAGTAGTTTGCCAATTTTTAAGGTCAAGTCTATCTGATCAACTGTATTTTTGACATTAACTCGTAGACTATGCGCATGACTAAGCTAATAACTGCCAATTAGCTGCAATGCTTAAGTGAAATGACAAGTTAAAGTGCAAAATCATTACGGAAATCTACCGTTCCGACTCAACCTATATGCAAAATGAAACGTGAATTTTTTTGAATTTTCTATTTTTTTGTGATTTTTTTATATTTTTTTGAAATAAAGTACAAATGCAAGCAGAAAAATAAATGTGAATGCAGAACAAATGCAAATGCAGACTCAAAGAATGCAATACGTATACCCTACCCAAACCAAAACGGACAACGCCCTCGTTGTCCTCCAGCATACACCAGCAGTATATATAGGGGAATGGGATAAAACAACCAATGAATGAATACAATAAATAAATAAGGAGATGAAAATAAAAAAAAGGCAGAAATACATACAAAATATACGAACTTCCCCAAACCAGCCAGAAAACTGGGGAAGTGAGTAGACCAGCAGCTACTTGTCGACAACCTCCTCCTCCTCCTCTATTACCACGTAGTCAGGATCCCCCTCCTGCTCCCGTCTCCTACCCTCCTCAGCTCGGGCTCTCTCCTCCTGCTCAGCTGTGTCTGCCTCGCTCTCTGGCTGCGGGTACCCCTCCGTCGGGTACCGGTAGAAAGAAGGGTGTGGCCAGCCATCTAGAACGGGACGTCCTCTCCTCATGTGATACTCGTACAAAGAAAACAAGGCAAATGCCTGGTCCCGCTCTATACGAGCCACAGGACTACACATCTCAAGTAACAAACCGTCACGACGCCCTTGGTCCATGACCTCAGGCGCCACAAAAGGAGTAGGAGGAATAAAATTAACCGGAAAGACCGGCTGTGTCACAGGAGGAGTAGGGATAGGGGTCGGTGTAGGCATGAGCGTGGAATTCTACCTTGCCTGAGTCGGTGTGGACCCCTCTCTAATGTCAGGTCGCTTCCGCTTCTTAGAAGCGGAAGCAAAAAGTGGAAGGTGGTAAGAAGGTAGAGGTGGAGGCAACCCACCCGTCACAGTGGACAAGGTATAAGACGGGGTAGGTCAGGAAAGGGAAGGGTCACGGACCTGGAACTACAAATCTTCCTGGTCCGCTGGTCGGTCGCTTTCTTAGCTTAGAATTCGGTTACTTGTCATTAGGAGTACCTAGACAAAAACAATATTTATAATCTTCACAAACAACTCTACTAATAGTAAAGAGGCAAGTAAAGGTCGGATCCCAAGGGACGGGTATTGATGTAGGATTTTCGAGTGCAAGTAGTGGTGTCTAAGGGTGTCACAATTTGGGTTGAGATAAGAAGATCAATAAACTAAATAACAATAAAAGTAAACAAGCAAGATGATTAAAAAGAGGTGTAAACAATTGATTAAAAGCACTAGGATGTCATGGGTTCATAGGGGATTCATGGGAATTGATCATACAAACATATTCTCAAATTATAAGCAAGCAATTATTATTGTGATACGATCGAGTTGGTTTATATCTTACAATCCTAGGAAGGTTTGGGTCTCGGAGCCAAATCGATTAGATTATACAACAACTACAAGTTGACTTAATCCTCCCTACTCAACTATATGTATGATCTGATGAGACTCGAGTTGGTTTATGTTTTACAAGTCTCATTGAAAAGGTAAGTGATGGGTAAAAAATGCAAGGATTCATAGGCTCGCATTTCATGAAACATAACATGTGCATAAGTTGAGATCACAACAAGCAAGCAAATAAATTATGTGAACATATTAGATTAAGCATGAATCATCCTCCATGTTGGTTTCCCCTAATTCCCCATTAACCCTAGTTAAGGAAACTACTCACTCATTATCAAGTTTAACATGTTAACAAGGTTGTCAATCATATCAACAAAGCAAAACATGATGAATAAGTAAAGATGATTAACAATAATTAAAAAGGGATTAAGAGAATTATACCTAATGATGATTCCAAAATAATAAGCAAAGAATAATAGAAGTACTTGATGGATGATTGGAAGGTTGTCAATCCTCCAAATAAACCCAAATAATCTTCAATTACCCAAAATAATGGATGAACAATAGAGAAATTAAGGAAATGAGATTTGTATTAATACTTGATTAAAAGTTGATTACAAGATTAAAGAGAGATTAGAATAATATAGACTACACTAAAGATTGATAAGAAGAACATGATAATCTAATTAGTATAATGGGGTATTTATAATGGGGATTAGGTGCACAAATTAGGGTTACTAAGGGCTTAAATGACGATTAAGTCCTTAAGAAAAGTTGAGGAAATGCTCCTCTCGAAGAAAGATGCGAGTCTCCTTTTTACTAGTCTTTCGAAAATATGCGCATCCCGAGTAGAACAAGAAGAAGCCGGGCTGCACTGGAGAACAATCCGAGCGTCCAAAAGGTCGGGACGAGCGGATTGTGCAAGCGGTGGACGAGCGGCCAGGCAGGTGGGACGCTCGGATTGTGACTCTTGGACAAGCGTCCAGATGCTGGGACGAGCGGATTCCAGTCCAGTGAGCTTTTTCTTCTTTCCTTCTTATTCCAACAATCCCCCGAGATCTTGTTGGAGATGCAAGGATCTTCTTCATCATTGCCAATATACTACATTATTTACAAAGGTCTTCTAGTCTTGTCTTCACTTTGATGCTTGGTCATTAGATTCGATCAATTTAGCTCTATTTTGCCATGAAAATGCAAGGTTTGCACTCCTCTCCTACCAAGGAAACAAAACCTCAAAAAATATGCAAAACAAAGGACTAAAGATAGTAAATAACCCAAGTATACACTAAAAAGCATCGGAACAAGGCTAATTCGGGGACTAAATATGCTCAAATATTGGTCACATCAAATATCCCAAACCGAACCTTTGCTCGTTCCGAGTAAAGAGGTGACAAAACTAGGACCCTTATTTAAACTAACCTACTAATATAGCCGATATGAGACAATTAGCGGGTCTCACTCCGCCCCTTCAACTCACAACAAGACAACCATGAGGTTGGATGCCTTCTTGCAAGGCAAGGTGGGTCTTGCCAAAAGGTCGACACATCCAATCATTAAAGCACACAAAATCAAGTAATGGATGCATCTACAAAAGGAATAGCCACTTTCCTCATCTAAGTGGCGGAAATTATCTAAAGGGGAAGCAATTCAAGGGTACATACTCCTTCATAGATATGGTTTCTTCAAACTACTAAGCCTAGAAGGATACCAATAAATCACCTCCAAATTGTGTCTAGCTAGGGTACCTTTGTCCTCAATCGTTAAATGCTTTTGTCAAGAATAAACTCCCTATGGTGTTAGAAATACTGGAGGATCGCGGAATTCCGTCTCTTGCATGACAAGAAGAAGGGTCATCCCCTCTCTACCATGCACAAAAATGATATGATGGATAAAGGGATCAATAGGATTTGAGTTTCATTTGGGAGTTTGCTTTTGTTGTTGTTTTTCCTCCCAATTTCTTGTGGCATATAACATTTGAGAACACTTTCTTTTTGCCATTTCTTTTGATGTTTGGCATTTCAATACTTGACAACTTTCAACTTTTTGCATTTTCTTTTGAACATTTTCAAAGTCACCCCAATTAGTAACGAGGGTGCCTTATATTTGAAGCATAGAAGTTTTTATTTTTGTTACTCCTCTTTTCTTTTGATGCAATTTGCAAACTTTTTAACTTTTCATTTCATTTCTTGAACTCAAATTTTTGAACAATTTTTGTGCCCATTCCCTTTGATGACAAAATGTGGTAGAACATGGATGATGGTTGCATGGTTTCAAGGGTCACCTTGGAATAAACGGTAGCCAAGGAGTTATCACACCACAAGGTACTCTTGACTAGGCCTTAATCCATGGGTCAAAGGATACTAGCATGACACATCCCAGGGTATTTTACAAGTATTCTAACAAGCAAAGTCTTAAGAACAACAAGCATCTACTAGGGCCTATATACACTAGTCAAGCTTCCCAAGTAGACGGTTTCGCAAAATTTTTTCTAACATGCAAATTATATGCCATGATGCAACTAACATTTATACAACCTAATGCATATGGTTCTACCAACTAGTATGCCAAATAATCTAAATGCAAGTCCTAGATTCACATTGCTTATACCGCATCAATCAAAATAAAGCCACATAGTCATTAACATAGAGAGGAAAAAGGAGATTGGAAAGATCATACCATGCGGTCTTCAATATCCTCATGTCTCAGATGTGGCGTAGTCGATCAATGTCAACAAGGATAAACAAACACAATATATACAAAACAATATATATACAAGACTACACTACAAAGGGAAATGATCTTGTTTTTGGTTTTTTCAATTTTTCAAAATTTTATGGTTTTTGATTTTATGAAATAAAAAGACATGTTTTTGGGATTTTTTCGAAATTTTTCAAATTTTATGCATTTTTGGAATATAAATTCCCATCCCCCACTTTATTTTGGACATTGTCCTCAATGTACATGTAGGAGTAGGAATGAAAAAGAAAAACATGTTTTTGGATTTTTTTTTGATTTTATGGAAATTGAAGTACAAATGCAATGATATGATATGAATGAATGCATGCTCTAACTAAATGCAATTCTATATGACATATATAACAAATGAATGTAATCTAAACTATATTATATGATGCATGTGTTTTTGTTATGGCGGAGAGCATAATTTAGATTAGCTCCCAATGCATATGCATAGACTTTCCCAAATCAAAATAGACATTATTTCTAATGTCAAGAATTTCGGGGGAGTTCATGCACATGGAATGCAATGCATGAAACTAAAAATTGTCAATTTGGATTTTTCAAGTCGGGAACAATAAAAATGAACACCTTAATGATGCCAAGGTTCTAGTCCTCCAATGTTGCTAGGACTCCTCAAAATGATCAAGATAAAATAAAAACAAGAGAAGTAGACAAACCATAAGGGAGGTGTAAGAATGTAGGAGCCTCCAAAAGTTTACGTGTCCTCACCCATCATATCATCATTATCATCATCTTCCTTGCTTGAGGCATCATCAACCTACATAGATGTGGAATCATGTCCACTCTCACTTTCACTTTCTTGTTCTTCTTGAACTTCTTCTTCTTCTCCTTCTTGGTCACCACTCTCATCAACAACCATTTCCTCTCCACCCGGTCTACCACCACTAGAAGTGCTAGGAAAGAATACTTCCCTATCCGCCCAACTAGGCAAAGGACAAGATGGATCAAGAAGTCCTTGCCTAGCTAGATGTAGGAGGGGCGGATATTGGGCCTTGTAAGCATCAACTCTATCATTGTAAGCTTGTTTATGCATTTCCCTCATGAGTAGAGTCAAGTAATCATTTCCCGCCTTGGCATCTTTGGGGTTGAACTCGTGGTACTCAAATGGGTAAGGTGGGGTGATAATGGAGGAGGAGGGCTCGGCAATTTCGTCCCCTTGGTGTTGAATGATGTACTCGGTCTCTTCGGAGAGTGGGAAAAAGGTAGTTCGGTCGATGAACATTCAATCGGCAAATTTTGCTAGGCAAAGTGAAGGATCTAGCTTCATTTGTCAACCACCCAAACTTGTTGTCAAGAGTATCGTTCTTGACCCACTTAAACTTTAGAATCATGGTGGGCAAATCGATAAGGTGGCCACCTTTTACCGGTGCATAAGTGTTGTTCTTGTTGAAATCCCGGTTAAAATGCTTAGCCAAATAGGTAACTAGTCCTCTATTGGCAATAAAGGCCGTGCCTTCTTTGCCACAATCAATATTAAGCCATCGATCAACCAAATGTCGTAAAGCATTGTATGGCTTGGTAAATTCTCTCCCAATGTCCAAAGCCGACTCAAGAAGGATAAAGTCGAGTTTGGTAAGATGATTTGTGCCATTTCTAGCTATCAAAGTATTCCCAATGACCTTATGCCATACTCTAATGCCTGGATGGTGGACTAAGAGAGCACGACTATCATGAAAGCGGGTGAATTTCCTTCCGGAAATTGCCATCCAAAGAGGAGCGGGGCCATACTTCGTAGGCATCTTTGTAAATTTTACACTATCACTAAGGCCAAATATCTTACCTAATTCGTCATAAGATAAGCACCTATCAACATTTTCAAGACGAAATTCAATAATGGTTCGGGTCTCCACCTTTGTGACTTTCAAAGAGCTCAAAAACTCTAAGGTGAGGGAGGGGTATGTCAATTCTTGCATTGTAAACAATTTACTTAACCCCATAGACTCGAAAAAGGTCTTAGTTTGTTCAAGGACACCCAACTTTGACAATGCACCTTCACAAATAAACTTAGTAGGCATGATGGTTTTCTTAGCAAAGAGAATGAATTTCTCCATATGGGAGTCGGAAGTGAAAATTACCTCCGGATAATCGGATAATTGTTCAATTACTGGAGTTGAAGTAGTAGCTGTAAAGAATTAGAAGCTTAATGATATATTTCACTGCAAGGGTTACATTATACAGTTGAGAATACAAGTGTGAAAGCATAAACATATACATAATCTATTCCTAAAATATACAAGATATGCAATCAATTAGTGAGGAGAATAAGTAGGAGAATTACTAATTGATATGCAGATTATTTGATGCTGATATTGTGTGATATGGTAGGATTAGTTGCCTGGTTTGGTTGTGTGTTTGATTTAGTCTTATCAGGCTCCCGCAAGATGGACGGGCGTAGACGGAGACCAATCTTGGCAGCTAGTAACATAAACCGTGGTTTAGACAAGGGGATTGGTGAGTGTATCAGCTAATTGATCGTCACCATTGATATGTTGTACACGGATGGAGCCAAGGTTGACCTGTTCTCGAACAAAGTGGAAAGCTAGTGCCAAGTGTTTCATGCGAGAGTGAAAGATCGGATTGGCTGAGTAATTTGTTGCGCTAAGGTTATCACAAAAGATAACAGGGGGGCGATATGAAGATAAAGAGTTCAGACAATAGGGATTTTAACCATAGTACCTCGGCTGTAGTGTCGGCCACTGCTCGAAACTCGGCTTCGGTTGAGGATCTTGATAAGGCCCGTTGCTTTCTAGAGGACCAAGAGATCGGATTTTGCCCAATGAAAACAATATAGCCAGTAGTAGATACATAATCATCTTTATCACCACCTAAATCGGCATCACAATAGGCATGTAGATTGAATGGGGTGTTACGTTGAAGATGAATACCTTGATGCAGTGTTCCTTTAAGGTAGCGGGGAAGGCGTTTGAGTGCTATCCAGTGAGAGGAAGTCGGGTGAGTGAGGAATTGCGTAAGTTTGTTGACGGGGAAGGCTATATCAGG